>NW_005366873.1:2606432-2608983 GCF_000412655.1 Myotis brandtii
CCCAGCCCCGATTTCTCCCCTGGAAGCAACGTTTGCCAAACCCAGGAAACAGATTAAAACACCCCACCAGCCCGAGGGGCTTTTCCTACCTCGGAATCGGAAGAGCTGTTTTGATTCGTTTCTGATTCATTGACTAGAGACGACTTGACATCAGCTAAATCCCTCTCTGCCGAGGAGTTCTCCGAGCTCTTCTCCTCCTGCTCGCCCTCGTCTTTGAAGGAAATCAGTTCGTCGTTGGCGCCTAGGTCATCTCCTCCACCGCCGTTCAGCTGCGGCATTTTTTTTCACCCACCAGCAGCAATTTTGGAAGAAAAATGAAGGAGGAAGAAAAGCAAAAAAAAAAAAAAAAACCCCCAAAAAGTTTTGTTCCCCCCTCCAAAAAAATATTGCAAGAAAAAGACGAGTCCAAGGTGAACTTTTTTTTTCAGCTTTGGGGTCTTTTTCTCCTGGGGAGGGGAAAGAGGGAGGAGGGGAGGGGAAGGGGGGGAGATCTTCTGCACGCGTGAGTTTGGGTTTCTTTTTTCTCTTGTTCCCCGGGATCCGATCAATGTGCAAAAAAATAATAAATAAAAAAGGGGGGTAAAAAAAAAAAAAAACACCAACAACAACAAGAAGTCAGATATAAAGAGCAAAGGGGGGGGAAGCCGAAGATACAGGAGGAGCTCGTGCCGCTCGAATTTGAGTGAGTTGAAGTTAGACTGAGAGCTTTTCAGTTCAAAGGCGGCGCTGATTGACAGATAGAAAAAGGGGATCGAAATCCGGAGGAACGGAGTAGTCTGGGAGCGGAGATTATTGACAGGGCGAGAGGAACACACTCGCTTAATGAGATGCCGGGGGGCGGGGCCGTGCGGGTGACGTGTGCATAAATAAACAGGCGGGGTGGCGACCCCGGGAGTCCGAGCGAGGGGACGGGGACTCGCTCCGGGTAGGGGGTGGCTTCTTCGACAAGACAATGCGGGGTGGGAGAGGAGGGGAAGGGGGTGGCGACCAAGTCAGGAATCCGAGCCCAGGAAGGCGGAAGGAAAGCCCACTTGGGGGGCGGGGATGGGGAGAGGCCCAGAAAAAAAGTGCAGTTTAGAAATAAGTCTTCAAGAGAGGGGGAAGGAGGAGAGTAGTGTAAGGAAGGGGTGTATGGGTGGGGGGAGGGGTGCTCAGGGGTTAAGCCCGCAGTGGAATCAGCCACCCCGGGGCAGGATGTACCGAAGTGGCCCGAAAGGAAGATCCAGCCCTCCACTCTCCGCGGGCTTGGGGAAGTGGAGGGCTGGGCAGAGTTCCTGGTCATTGCAGTGAAAGAAACTATTAACCCACAAGGTCTTCCCTCCCTTTTTTGTTGATTAACAGTGAATCAGTTCATTAAATGTTGTCTCACTAGAACAAATATGCCAAGATGACTTTGTATCCAAAAAATAATCCAATACTGTGGACATTAAAAATATCTTTAAGAAAAAAATACATGATTCTTTTTAATGTAGTGTTGGTTGTGTGTGTGTGTGTGTGTGTGTGTGTGTGTGTGTGTGTGTTAACTGACGTCGCAGTTGGTAGGAAATGAGCTAGGATTCAAAGTCCTTTCTGACTTTGGAGGTGAAAAGTTTGGGCGTTAACACCACCAGGGAAAATAAAACTGAAAGTTCACCAACCCCTGAGATCAGAGGTGCTGGAGTCTTCCTCCAAGGGGGTCTGAAATGAAATCCCAGAAAGACTGCCCAAATAATCAAGATGTAGATGGCTCTGGCAGGAAATTGCTAACCAAGTTGATGCTGGAAGACCTCAGGGAGGAGATGGAAACCTGGGGTTTGGAGCAGGTATTTGTTGATTTTTAGGCACTCTCCTGGGAAGCAGATTGGTTTGCTACAAAACGGGGAAGAGAATTATGTTAAAGGGGGAAAGGCCAGGCTTCCAAAACAGTGTTCCTGGGTGATGGGGCAAGAACACTCATTTTCTTGCAAATATCCAGTGAGAAGTGGGCTGGAAACTCCAACATGAAAAGGGGACAAAAAGAATCAGGGGGGAAAGAAGAAGAAACCAATGGGAATTAGCAAATTGTTAGAAACAGTGTTGGTGTAGCATCCATGATGTATTAAATTATCCCACCCATCCCTAAAAAAATAAAAAAACAAAAATCTCGCCCTGGCTGGTTTGGCTCAGTGGATAGAACATCGGCCTGCAGATTTAAGGGTCCCAGGTTGCAGGCTTGATCCCCAGTGGGGGCAGCCGATCAGTGATTCTCATCATTGATGTTTCTATCTCTCTCTTCCTCTCCCTCTCTGAAGTCAATAAAAATATATATATTTAAAAAATAAAAATCTCACCTGCTTTTCAGCCAGCCCATCACCACCTTTAAGATTTCCAAAAGAAAAGCAGATTTACTATGTAATATTTAGAGAGTTTGGGATTTCAGCAAAACTGTTTTATAAGCTAAGGTCTCAGAAAGAAGACTACTAAAAATAATGATACCAAGATTGACAAGGCCCATGCATTCCCCTGCAATGGAAGAAATTCACAACCACATTTGCACACTAAACAGTAAGATGCAGGCAAAATAAAAACGTGG
>NW_005366873.1:2609040-2670457 GCF_000412655.1 Myotis brandtii
GAGGGGGAAGGGGGGGGGTGGACTCGAATCACTGTAACTCCCAACTTTAATATTAATCAGAAAATCAGAAGTCGAGTGAGAAGAAGCCTGAAAAGAAGTAGAACAAATGTGTACATTTAATCAGACAGGATTGAATAGGATACAAAGCACAGGACTAATTAGTCTCAGCAGGTAGGACTAACCTTCAGACTTCATAAATAAATAAGGCGGGCACAGTTTCTAAGAGGGAGAGTGGAGACAGAAAGGGGATTATTTCAAGACACCAAGTAAAAACATGAAGAATGAAATGCTTCACTGTTAAATCCATGTACAAATGGATTTAACAGTTTCCTTTTTTTAGGTCTTTTCACTTGGTTGCCTTTAGGTTTATACATCTAGCGAATGACCGGTAGCTTTTCACACTTTGCTAATTGTCACCTGTATACTGAGTATGCCTAAGTCTGTGGACAGCCTAGACTTTCCTAAGGCCTGGTTTAAGGGCTTATTTACTTTAACTGGGACACATTTATAGTAACTCAATTGTATGGCAATTTCTTTCTCCTGTGTGGTGGTATTTTGTTTTTTCATCTAACCTCGATCCGAATTTAGTGGGATAATGAGGTCTTCTATATCCTTTATAGAGGACTACCTGGATAATAAAAGCTCATAAATATGCTGACTTGAAATGTTAGAGTATACTTATTGTTTTTAATGTCCTGACTAGCATCTTTATCATATGTAAATATAATGGCTTTCTTCTGATGATCAGTAGCCTCATACATTTTGGCATATCCTTATATTTCTCATGCAAAGGCAACTCCTGAATCTTTCTGTCTTTAAATCTCTGATTTAATCAAGCAATTAAAAGTCATTTCATGATAGCACATGTGTCACATTTAATTTCCGTGCCTCGTGCCATAAAAAGGCTCGGGAAGACCAGCAAGCTTTCAGAGGGTCACTAACCCCTGAGTCTCCTAAAGGGCTGTGGGTGATGTCAGGATGGGGGTGAGGGAAGGAGTTGGGCCTGGTACTGCAATTGGCAGGAAGCAAGGTCATGTAATATTTTTTTTAATTAGAAAGTCAAGTTGGGCCCACAAAATGGACATGTAATTTATAGATTTGGTGTAAACTTTTTTTATGTATTTTTATTGATTTCAGAGAGGAAGGGAGAGAGAGAAACATCAGTGATGAATCATTGATCGGCTGCCTCCTGCTTGCCCCCTACTGGGGATCAAGCCCGCAATCCCGGGCATGTGCCCTTGACCAGAATCGAACCTGGGACCCTTCAGTCTGCAGGCCAATGCACTGTCCACTGAGCAAACCAGCCAGGGCTGGTGTAAACTTTTAAAGAATGGTTGCTGTGTGTCCAGGCTGAGGCAACTTGGACACTTCTTTCATGGTTTAAACCAGCGGTTCTCAACCTGTGGGTCACAACCCCTTTGGCGGTCGAACGACCCTTTCACCGGGGTCGCCTAAGACCATCCTGCATATCAGATATTTACATGACGATTCATAACAGTAGCAACATTACAGTTATGAAGTAGCAACGAAAATAATTTTATGGTTGGGTCACAACATGAGGAACTGTATTTAAAGGGCCAGAAGGTTGAGAACCACTGGTTTAAACCAACTTCTCTCTCTCTAGATATTGATGACTCCTGATCTATAGCAGGGATTCTGAAAGCAGGGAGGAAACGACACCAGTTCTGACTTGACCTTGAATGAAGGGATTTGGCCAGCTTGGTGTATACACATCAGGGGAGACGCTGTGGCCTCCTCCTCTGGAGGCTGATCCAGGAGTCATCCCAGGGCCTGAACTCCAGGTAGACTGTCCCTCAGCCTCCTTTTCTTTCTCTGGCTCCTCATCCGCAGCTTCTTCGCTTCTCTTTTCACTGCTTCCCTTCAGCCATCCCTCTATTAAATCTCGGTGGATATATGTTGATATTAATAAAAGTAATATGCATAAAGTCAAGTGAATGAGTTACCTTTCCAGGCCATACTTTCTTGTTTATCCCTACTGGGTAGTGTGGAAGGGATGTTCCAGTCTCTACAAATCGCCTTTCTGGCATGGGTTCCTCATGGGGAGGGAGGGCAGAGTGCTACGCGCCCTCTGGAAAACGTGCCGGATGGAGACAGCAGAAATAGGCCGTGTTACCTGTGGCCCCTTCGTCTTCACAGTTGAGGCGGATGGACTAGATATTTTTTTAGGTTATTTTTAGCGTTCAGAGGCCACGAGTCCACAGTTTCAGCCCCCACCCCAGTTGTGGAAGAGGCTCACCAGCAAAACAGACACACCATACTGGAAGTTTGGCTTTGGAATTCAGGAGAAGCGAGAATAGTCTGTTCATAGTCACCAGAAGCTGAGAATATATGTTGACAACCATATTCAGCTCCTCCAATTGCTCTGCAAGATTCTACCAAATTATCCTTGACAGTGATGCACACGTGTGTGCGTGTGTATATATGTGTGTTCTATGTGATTTTTCTTTAAAGATCCGGGCTCCAAGATGGATGGTCTGTTACCTACTCTGTTGTACTTATCTATGCAGGGAGTGTGCTGACTGATGGAAGTCAAAAAAGAAAAAAATCTGAAAACATAAGGAAGCTATAAAATGGGGAAATGTTTAGAAGCCAAAGTCCTGATTCCACCGTGAGATTTTCTGTTTGCTTTTTGTGCTGCGTGGGTGATGGTTCCTTATTTGGACCTTGAGGAAAGCTGCTCCCTTAGCCAACATAGGAACACTGAAAATTGGACACCTAAGAGTTTTCAATTTTAGCGGGAAGAAGAGGTGGGTAGAAAGAGCCCGCTCATAGGCATCCTTTTGTTTTCCCCGATGATTCTGTCAAGGGATGTGGAAAAGCACACACCTTCTTCCTGAAACCCCGAGGAGCACTGTTCTGTTCTGGCATTTCTCTGCAGTGCCCGGCTTGATCACCTTGCTTCAGCTAATGACAGGTCCGGGTAATAAAGTAACAATAATGCCTGATGACCCAAGGGTTAATGGCGAGATGTATGCATTTGTACAGGGTTTTATCACCTGCCTTCATAAGCTGATCACTGCCGCTATAGGCACTTGTGACAGCCTTTCGAAAGACATCAGTCCTCCATAAATATACCTTCCCTATTGACAAGATGTCTTTTAACCCTAATAGTAATGGAAGAAGGCCAATAAATGAAACATTTACTGCATAACTTGCCTTATTTTGGGGTGGTGTACGATTCCTTTCTAGCCTTCTCTAGAAGATGTTTTTCAGCCTAATTTGCTCCCTAGAAATTTCGCTTGCTACAGTTATACGTCTATGACGTTTTATTGCCTGAAGCCAAGTCTGCATAAGAACTTTCTTAAGATATACTTATCCTAATGCCAGGCTACAGGAACCGGCTGCTTTATGCGGAATTATTTGTGCTGCCCTGGTATACAGGGCAGAGACTTCCAATAGGCATTGCCATAGGGGAGGTCTAAATGTTTCTGAGAAGGGGGGGAAAGGCAGTTTTTAAAAGTTTCATCTAGGTTGATTTGTAGAAATCTTTAGAATTAACAATTGGGTGTGTATTTAACATATTAAAATGCCTGAGGTTTTCTTTTCTTTAAAAAAAAAAAATAGCTCCAGTGATTCCATCCTTTTTTATGGATCACCCTTGCCCGCTCAGATCCCATTGTTCTGTTCCTAAGTGTCACGGATACCAAAGCCCCCTCCACAAGACATGGACTCTTTAAAGAGCAGAGACGATGCCAGCCAGCATTGAGCAATCTCACAAGGTGGTTTACGTCTTTTCAAGAGTCAGAGCAGGTGAAATTTCAGGAGAAGACAATAGCATTGTTCCCCCTTGTAATTCATCTAGGCGTGGGCTGACACACCTGCTTCTGGCCAAAAGCATCATGGGATGGAGGAAGCAAAGGATCCAAGGAGCCTCTCAGCTCCAGAAGGTGATGATTTCAGGCTTGGTCCCTGCAGAAATCCACAGCAGCTTTGAGCTCCCGTCTGTCCTTGAGGAAGGACTAACTACGTTGATCAAATGACTGGGGACGATTAGAATCAGCTCGCCCTCCCCCTTGCAGAAGTCCCAATTGTTTCTGTGAGCTCCAATGATGTTAGTGGGTGAGATTTCCTAATGCAACATTCGCTTGAACGGGGAAGGCAAAGAAGGCTAAATGACGAGCTCTGGGGTCCGGAGTGACTGTGGATTGCAGTATAGATGGCAGCCTGCAGCACAGGGCTCAGCAACAAGGAGGGAGGCTTCCGGTTGACTGTCATCTTGAGCAAACTCCGTTTCTTGGTAGCCTGAGGGCACACTGTAAATACCTAGAGCTGGAGGGAAGGCATTCATCGTTATTTCTTAAAGGTTCCAGGATGCTGAGAGTGAGGGATTATAATGACCCAAACCCCATAAGCAGCACAGCTCCCCTTCCCAGCAACCCCTCTGGTGGAAACATGGCCTTTAGATGTGCACTCAACCCCTCATTCTCCCACATTTTCTCGATGGCCAGGGTTCAGGACCCTCTTTTCATAGCATGGCATGCACATTCCTTGCTCCACCCAACCAAGGTCTCAGCTTCTGGAGAAACCCAAGGCCTGGGCCCTGAAGAGCCAATGGAGGCCCCACCCACTCTTCCTACTCCTTCCTACCAGTGGTCGGGCTGGAGGCCTTGTGAGTGATGGTGTATATGTACCTGGGAGACCCTCCTAACCCCCTCCAGGCTTTGCTGCCCACCCCCACCCCCAAAAGCAAAGGTGATGACTATCTGGAAACCAGATGGGGTATTTCTTCGGGAAGGATCTCATTTGAATGTCTTTCAGCCTTTTCTTCTTTGAAGGAAACTCACACCCCCCTCTGTACAAGAAGCATCTTTCTATTATTTTATATTTTATGTTTCAATTACAGTTTACATGCAATATTATTTTGTATTAGTTTCAGGTGTACAGCATAGTGGTCAGATAATCATACAAGAAACTTCTTTCTAATGTGATATTCTGGCTGTTCATGGTGTTCTTGTTTTTGTTTGTCTGTTTGTTTTTTATTTTAGAGAGAATGAGGAAAGGAGAGACATACACCGAGAGAAACATTGATTTGTTGTCCCACTTATTTATGCATTCATTGGTTGTTGTTTTTTTGTTTGTTTGATTTTTGGGTTTTTTTTTAATATATTTTATTGATTTTCTACAGAGAGGAAGGGAGAGAGATAGTTAGAAACATCGATGAGAGAGAAACATCGATCAGCTGCCTCCTGCACATCTCCTACTGGGGATGTGCCCGCAACCCAGGTACATGCCCTTGACCAGAATCGAACCTGGGACCTTTCAGTCTGCAGGCCGACACTCTATCCACTGAGCCAAACCGGTTTCGGCTGGTTGTTTTTTTTTATGTGCCCTGACAGGGGATCAAACCTGCAACCTTGGTGTATCAGGATGACAACTGAGCCACCCAGCCACGGCCTCTGTTCCTGTTATTTTATTGCTCTCTACAAAACACAGACACAGTAGAGTTCTTTCTTAAAAAAAAAAAAAGTATAATTGGTTATTTCAAATATTTAAAAGGATGCTCCAAAATATCAAGTGCTTTTTAGAAGATAAAATCTGGGGTAATTTTCACTTTCATTTTTATACTTTTCTATACTCTCTGGTGCTATCAACATTTAGGGCTGAATAACTCCTTGTTGTTCGGGGCTGTCCTGTGGATTGCTGGATATTGAGCAGCATCTGTGGTCTCTATCCCACTAGTTACCGTATTTTTCCGTGTATAAGACGTCCCCATGTATAAGACGCCCCCCACTTTTCCAACCCAAAATTAAGAAATCAATATTTTAAACATTTTGCTGGTTTTCCTCTTAAGGCCTCTTCTTTTTTGGCAGCTTAAGGAGTTGTTCTCCCTGTTTTCTCCATTGTCTGATCTCAGAGGCATTCCACGAGGCCAGATTCCCTTGCCTGCCTCCCCCCTCCAGATGGAGGTCGAATGCCAGGCTTCAGCACAGCACACGTTGGCTCTTACCACTGGTTTTCTATCCCTCCTCAAGAGCAGCTGCATTATGAAAAGAAAAGGCACCTCAACTCAAAACAAACACATCTAGCCCTGGCTGGTTTGGCTCGGTGGATGGAGCTTCGGCCTGCGGACTGAAGGGTCCCAGGTTTGATTCTGGTCGGGGGCACATGCCTGGGTTGTGGACTCGATCCCCAGTGTGGGGCGTGCAGGAGGCAGCATGATTTTCTCTCAACATTGATGTTTCTATCTCTCTCTCCCTCTCCCTTTCTCTCTGAAATCAAAACACACACACACACACACACACACACACACACACACACACACACACACACATCTGGAAAGGTGGCTTTCAGCACCAAGGACAAGCTGGGAAGTGGCAGCAAAGATCTCTTTGTGATCCATTGGGAGGGGCCAGCATTACCCTAAGACTCCCCAACTACCCTTTCTCTCTCTCTCTCTCTCTCTCTCTCTCTCCCTCCCTCTCTCTCTCCCTCTCTCCCTCCAGGCAAGTCCCTCTCACCCACTTAAGGCAGCACAGGACAGAGTTCAAAAGCCCCCAAGGCTTCATCTCAATTGTCTAGTAATTTAATAACCCACAGCCCTTTGCAAACACTAATTAAGCAAGAGCACAACTCCCTGGTGAGGGCAGCTGGCCACATGCCCACTCTTTGGCCCCTGTTTTTAAATGGGAGGCAATGGAGAGGTGGCTCCCAGGAAAAGTGGTTTGCTTGGGGCTAAAGAGAAAGAAAGGAGGAAGCTGGGTCAAGAGGGAAGAGAGGAATTCCAGGCCACGGACTTGGTGCAGGCAAGGCTGCTACCAGCTTCTCTGGGCTGGTGTATCTCCTTTAGACCAGGGGCTTCTCCAGCTCTTTTGCTTCTTAGAGGAGGTTATCAGAGGAGGTTGTTGAGAATCTGAAACTAGGTTAAGTCTCTCTCACTAGGAAAATGCCCTCACTCTTCAATTTTTGCAAATACTCTCTAGACTTTTTATTAAAAAGTCCTGCCCTAAATAATCAAAAGGAAGTCTTATGTTTGTTGAGTCTTTTATAATATTAGAAGCTGTTTCCAATAGGCAAGCAGTTGGGTGTGGAAGTGAACTATGTGGGTTCGAGAATGATGGGTTTGAACCTGTTCATGCCACTCATTGGCTGGGTTGCCTTGAACAAGGTATTTTGCCTTCCAACCCTTCTATTCCGTCATGCATGAAGTGGAGGTAGAATAGCTCTTATTAAAATTATTTCCATTTTACACATGAAAAAATGGAGACTTGGACAAATTGGACCAAACTCACTTAAATCAGTCAGGGCGATGGTTTGAAACCAGGATTCCTGACCCTTTATATATCACTCTATCTCTATTAAAACTTAAAAATTATAACATTCATATAGTAGAATGCAAAACTCGGGCTGGTGTGGCTCAGTTGGTCAGAGCATTGTCCCATACACTGAAAGGTTGTGGATTCAATCAGACATCTCTCTCTCTCTCTCTCTCTCTCTCTCTCTCTCTCTCTCTCTCTCTTCCCCTCTAAAATCAATGAGCATGTCCTCAGGTGAGGATTAAAAAAAAACTTAAACATTTACTTTGATGAATTTTTAGAAACAGACACACCCATGTAACTACTATCTAGATCAAACTAGTAGAATTACTATCAAATCTACTGAAGCCATCCTTGAGTGCCCTCAAAGTCAATATACGCCCCCAACATGCACACACAGAAAGTAGGGTTGCCAGATTTAGCAAATAAAAATATTGCATAGGACATACTTCTTTTTTTAAAAAAAAGTATTTGTTGTTGTAGCCCTAGCTGGGTGGCTTAGTTGGTTGGAGCATCGTCCAGTACACCAAACGGTTGCAGGTTCAATCCCCTGTCAGGGTGTGTTTGGGAGGCAACTGATCAATGTTTCTCTCTCACACTGATGTCTCTCTCTCTCTCTCTCTCTTTCTCTCTTTCTCTTCCCCCCTTCCTCTCTCTAAAATAAATTTTTTTAAAAAGTATTTGCTAATCTGAAATTTAAATTTAACTGGGTGACCTGTACCCCTATTCTGACTTTTATGACTCCAGGTTAGTTTTGCCTATTCTCATATATCACAGAAATGGAATCATATAGTATGTACCCCTTTGGTCCTGGCTTCTTTTGTTTAGCATTATCTTCCTGAGAGTCAACAATGTAACAATAGCTTTCTTCATGACCATACAGTATTCCACTATGCACAATGGGATATACATGTATACACACATACCATGAATATGAATTTATCCACCCTACTCTAGATGAAACTTTGGTTGTTTTAGACAATACGAACAGGGCTACTATAAGTATTCTTATATATATCTTTTTGTTAATATACTAATGCATCTGTATTGGGTATATACCTAGGAGTAAAATTCCTGTGACATCGGGGTATGCGTGTGTACCTATTTAACAGGTAGTACCAAATTTCTCCAAAGCTGTTGGACCAATTTGTTCAAGAATGTATACAGATCACCATAGCTAAGATCTGGAAACAGCCTAAGTGCCCATCGGTAGATGAATGGATTAGAAAACTGTGGTACATCTACACGATGGAATACTATGCTGCTGTAAAAAAGAAGGAACTCTTACCATTTGCAACAGCATGGATGGAACTGGAGAGCATTATGCTAAGTGAAATAAGCCAGTCAATGAAGGAAAAATACCACATGATCTCACACATTCATGGATAATAGAGACCATTACAAACTCTTGAACAATAATAGATACAGAGGCAGAGCTGCCTCAAACAGATTGTCAAACTGCAGCGGGAAGGCTGGGGAGGGTTGGGGGGCAGGAGGGAAGGGGGTAAGAGATCAACCGAAGGACTTGTATGCATGCATATAAGCATAACCAATGGACATAAGACACTGGGGGGTAGGGGAGGCCAGGGGATTGTCAAGGGTGGGGGAAAAAAGGAGACATATGTAATACCCTTTGTAATACTTTAAGCAATAAAACGAACAAAAACAAAAAATTTTAAAAAATTTTAAAAAAAGAATGTATACAGAGATTCAATTGCTTTACCTGGTATTGGCAGTTTCCCCACTTTCATGGCGAGTGCATCATGATATCTCATTGTGATTTTACCTAGCACTTTCCTGATGACTGATGCTGTGGAGCAGCTTTTCACATGCTTATTGACTGGTTAGATGTTCTTTTTAGTTAAATGCCTGTTTAAGGCTTTTGCCCATTAGAAAAAAAATAGTTTGTCCACCTTCCTCCTATTGATTTACAAAAATTCTTTACATAATCTAGACTCATGTTAGCATTACAAATATTTTTCAACACTATAGCTTTTAATCTATTCATGTGTCTTTACACTTAAAGTCATATCTTGTAGACATATAGATGTCTTGCTTTTTTATACAATCTGACAATTTCGTTCTGCCTTTGCCTTTTAATTGGAGTGTTTAGATTATTTACGTTTAATGTGAGTATTGCTATGATTGGGTTTAAATCTACCATCTTGCTATTTGTTTTCTATTTTCCATATCTATTTGTTCCTTTTCCCACTTTATTTTGTATTAACTGACCATTTTTATCATTTCACTTATCACCTGTGTTGGCTTATTAGCTGTAACTAATTATTGTATTATTTTGATGTTGCTTTAGGGTTTATAGTACATAAATGTAACATATCACGGTCTACCTTCAAGTGATATTATTCCTCCATACATATGGTTAAGAATTTACATTTACTTCCACTTCTCTTTATCCAGCCTTTGTGTGATTATTGTTAAATATTTTACCACCACATATATTACAGACTTCATAATACCTTATTATTATTTTTATTTTTAAATAATCTAATATCTTTTAAAATACTTAAATAATAAGGAAAAGGTCTCATATTTACCTATGTAGTTGGCATTTCTGGTACTCCATATTCCTTTGTGCAGATCCGGATTTCCAAGGGATAGAATGTTCCTTCTTCTCTAGGGGCTTCTTTTAACATTTCTTGCAATATGGGTCTGCTAGTGATGAATTCTTTCAACTTTTGCATGTCTAAAAAAATATTTATTTCACTTTTGTTTTTGAAAGATTTTTTTGCTGAGTATAGAATTCTAAGTTTCCGGTATGGGTTATTTTAATTTATTTTCTATTTTCAGTATAAAGATTTGGCTCCATTGTCTTCTGCTGGCTTGTATTGTTTCAGACAAGATGAGAATTCTACTGTCATCTTTATCTTTGTTCCTAGTATGTAGTGTGTTTTTTTAAATTATTTTTTTAAATCTCTGGCTGCTTTTAAATGTTTTATTTTTATCACTGGGTTTAGGGAATTTTGTTAAGGTGTGTCTTGGTGGTGTAATTTTATTCATGTTTCTTGTGTGTGGGTTTGTTGAGCTTCTTGGATCTTTAGGTTTATATTTTTTATCAAATTTGAAAAGTGTTTGATCATTATTTCTTCAAATAATTTATTCTTTGGGGACTCTAATTACATATTTTTGGACTGCTTGAAGATGTCCCATAGCTCAATGATGCTTTGTCTATATTTTAAGGTCTTTTCTTTCTTTGTGTTTCATTTTAGATAGGTTTGTATTGCTGTTTGCAAGTCCACTAATTATTCTTCTACAGTATGTAATCTGCTATCAGTCCCATCCAGTATATTTTTCATCTCAGATATCATAGTTTTCATCCCTAGAATTTCAAATAAGGTCTTTTTTATATATGTCTTTGATGTCTCTACTTAATATGCTCAATCTTTCCTATAGCTTCTTGAATATAGCTGTTTTAATGTCCCGTATACTAATTCTATCATCAGTATCACTTCTAAATCAATTTTGATTGATTTTGATACTCATTATGGGTTGTATTGTCCTGCTTCTTTGCATGCCTGTTAACTTTTTATCACATGCTAGGCATTGTGATTTTTTACTTTTTGGGGGGTACTGGGTATTTTGGTATTCTTATAAATATTCTAAATACTCTTGGCTTTGTTATGAGACATGGTTAAGTTTGATTAAATATTTTTAAAATTTATTGATTTTAGAGAGAGAGGAAGGGAGAGAGAGAAACATTGATTTGTTGTTGCACTTATTTATGCATTCATTGGTTGCTTCTTGTATGTGCCTTGACCAGGAATTGAACCAGCAACCCTGATGATGCTCTAACCACCTGGGCTACTCATCCAGGGCCAAGTTTGATTTTTTAAAAAGCCTTGTTGGGTGAGAACAGAGCAGCATTTAGTTTAAAGCTAAACTTTCCCAACCACTGAGGCCAAACCATTCTGATGCTCTGTGGATTATGAGGTTTGCCAGTCTGGTTGATAAGATAGGGTAAGGAGCTATTCCTGATCCCGTGTGAGCTCGCATAATTGTTCTCGCTAATCCTTTCGGGTGAGCAGTTCTTCACACACATTGTGCTGATCAGCACTCAGCTGAAAATGTGGGAGATCTCTGTGGACCTCCAGCTCTGTCTCTGTGCGGCTCTCTTCTCCTGGGTATTCTGCTTTGCAAACTCCGCTCACCTTGGCCTCCCCTTTCTTCCAGCTTCCCTCCTCACCTCAGGGAGACCACCAGCTCCCCCTCCTTGCACACAGTTTGGAAACACTCCAGGCAGAAAGCGGGGTAATATCACAGTGCTCATCTGGTTTGTTTCCCGCCTCTCGGGAATCATTGCCTTTTGTTGACTGAGTGCCAGTGTTTTTTTAAAAAACTTATTGTGTAGCTTCTTACTTGTTTCAGGCGAAAGGGTAAATCTGATCCCTGTGCAATCTTGGTCAGTAGTGGGAGTCTGCAATCAATGCAGTAAACAAAAATATGGACTCGGAGAAGGTGGCTGCAGGACACCGCGACACGAAAAAAGGTTAAGAACTGCTGTTCCGCACCTCAGCAGTTTATCTTGTTTTGGATCGCCTTTTTTTCCAGATGCACAGATTTTGCCTGTGACAGGTGGGACCAGGCCTGCGCTGCTTTGAGGCCCTCAAAAGCTGGGGTCCAGGCCTGGATGATTACGTGAGCGTGGTCTCTGGCAGGCCTTGGCTCTTGAGTAGGTATAGGAGGAACCTGGTTTCCACTCTGCACCATGTATCTCCACGTTGGTTGTTGCCTCCGTTGCTTCTGGCAGAGATATTTGCCAACCTTCTGCATGCCGTGGACGAATGTATCCTGGAGTTTGAATTCCACAGCCAACTGGTTACGGATCTCTTTTTTTCTCTCTCCATGCCCCTCCTGGAAACCCTTCGTATTCCATTGCAGACGCTGCTCCATTTTCCCCTCCTCCATAATTAGGGCTTAAGCTTCGTGATCCTTTGCCTGGTGAAGGAATCTACGCACACCCTAGCACAGCGTGTTTTGTTAATCCTGGTGCAAAGTCGGAACAGGTTGGAGGTCTCTCCTGCCTCTGACTGACAAAGGAGCTGGAGGCGGGGCTGGCTCCCACCTGGAAACTCTTCATTAGCCCTGTGTTTTGCCTAGTATTCCGAGTCTCCCCCAATTCCTTTTGGAAGACTGGAACTCCCTGGGCTGCTCTGCACAGACAAATGAAATGAACACATTAGCCTTTGCGAGCAGGTCTGTGAGAGCGAGGCAGGAGGGATTCATTCTCAGAGGTTAACACTGAGAAGCCTCCAAAGTTGAGCTAAACGGCCACTCCAGCATCAAGCTCAGAAGCATCTTCCTCCGAGTCTCTCTTCTTGCCTGGATTTAATGGACCTGCGCCAGGGCTAACACAGCCATCCGCCAATCAGAGCCTAGCACACAGCCTGCAGTTTTTTCATTCAATAAATGTATGAGCACCTACTGTATCCCAATTCCTATACCCGGCACTGAGGATAGAGTGATGAGCAAAACCAAACTCTGTGTTTCCTCTTTATGTGGGGCTTACCATCTAACTGAGAGACACCAGTGTGTGTGTGTGTGTGTGTGTGTGTGTGTGTGTGTGTGTAAATATATATATTTGATAGATATTTTTAATTGGTAAAAATGCTCTCCCTCCTTTTGGGAATAATATTCACATGATCAGTTTCATCTTTCCCTCCTTTGATATAAAGTTGATTTTGACTCAACTAAACACAAAGGAGTGCCTTGTCTCAAATCTTTTCTTTCTCTCTTTTTTAGCTTTCCAGAAACTTGATCCAGCCATGTGAAAATCTTCAATCTTAGCCAAAAGTTTGTTCCCAAATTGATATTATCCTATAGTCTAATCCCCAAAGAAATAGTTTTTGCTAAAGATTAAGGTTCTATTTTAAAAAGAAATTTCATAAAGGAAACATAAAAATATTGTCTCTGCAGTTATCTCTGAGCTGAGGAGCAAGTTTAGCCCCACACAAGCAGGGACGCTGAACGACACACACACATTATGCTCAGTGTTTACACCTCGGCTGCCATCCTGTGCTTTCTCTGATGCAGAACCATGGGGCTGATTTTGAAAGATTCTGTGTCTTCTCATACACAAGATTTTACTATTATTTTTAAAAATATATTTTTATTGATTTCAGAGAAGAGGGGAGAGGGAGAGATAGAAACATCAATGATGAGAGAGGATTACTGATCGGCTGCCTTCTGCATGCCCCCTACTGGGGACCGAGCCCACAACCCAGGCATGTGCCCTGATCAGGAATCGAACTGTGACCTCCTGCTTCATAGGTCAATGCTCAATGACTGGCTAGGGCTCATACATAAGATTTTAAATTAGCGAGTCATTAACAATATGCTACTTGTATGTTGGCTTCTTCCTGGTCATTTCTGAAGTCAACAATAAGCAGAAACCTCCCAAGTTGCGTTTCCAAGGGCCTGTTGATCTGACTGCACAACCCCACTGAGGACTGAACCTGCAACCTAAGCATGTGCCCGACCAGGAATCAAACCATGACCTCCCAGTTCATAGGTTGACACTCAACCATTGAGCCTATACCAGCCAGGCTATTCTTATATTATGTATTAATTAGTGTATTATTTTCCATATGAACCACCGTAAACCTATTTTTGCCCACCCTGTATATATTTATACGCACACATAGGTAAAATATAACTGTGATACAAATCAGAAATTAGAGGGAACTGACCTGTTCAGGGAGCTCAGGAAGGTTTCCCTGAAGAAAAGGATGAGTCAGCTGGGATCGGAGGGACGAGTAGGCCTTCATTAGGGAAAGAGGGGAAGGGATGCTGCAGGTAGAAGAAACCAAATGTGCAAAGGCCCTGTGGGCCGAGGAAGCAGGTGTGTGGGTGTGTGTGTGTGTGTGTGTGTGTGTGTGTCTGATTGTACTTTCCAATGATGACTGCATCACTACGGGATACCCCACAGCTCTTCGTATAACGTGACCCTGATACTCATCCATCCAGAGCTGAGGTCTGTGTCTCCTCCCCTTGAATTTCAGCGGGCCTGTGACTACAGCAGAGGAGGTGCCTTGTGACTTTCAAGACTGAATCTACCTGAGCCCTTGAGCCTGAGCCACCCAGCTGTGAGGCAGCCAGGCAGCCACATGGACAAGTCCCAGCAGAAGGCCCAGCTGGCAAAGGGTGTCACCCTCCAGGCACGCGAGTGAACCAGCCTTCAGATGGTTCCAGCCACGTCTTTGAGCTGCTGTACTAGTAGCTAACGTAAAGTGGAGCAGAGATGAGCTGCCCCCACCAGGCTCTGTCCAAACTGCATAATTGTGAGCAAAAGAAATATTGTCATCACTTCACACCACTACGTGTTGGGGCGTTTTGTGCTACGCTGCCTGCCCGCTGGCACGCCTACGTCCTCCAGCGCTGCTCTGTCTTCTCCCGAGCTCAAGCCCTTCCACATGCAAGTGCTGTCACCTAAACCACACCTGTTTAGTGAGTGTCTGCTCAGTTCCAGGTACTCGGTCAGGTACTGAGTCTGCAAACACTGCATTCTCCTTCAAACAGGATGGAACATGGAGTCTTGCATGCAATTCGTTAACAGAGACACCATGCAAAATATCTAGGTAGACGCTGTTTTCTTACAAAAAGGAAGGCATTCATTTCAGAGTTGTGCCATGTTCCACAACTCCCTAAAAACTCATCAGTTGTGTGTTTGGTTTTTTTTGTGGGTGTGTTTTTTTAGCCCTAGCCAGTTCAGCTCAGTGGCTAGAGGGTTGGCCTGTGAACCGAAGGGTCCTGGGTTTGATTCTGGTCAAGGGAATGTACCTTGGTTGCAGGCTCCTCCCCAGCCCAGGCCCTGGTCAGGGCTCATGCAGGAGGCAACCAATTAATGTGTTTCTCTTACATCAAGCATGTCAAACTCAAAGGCTAACACGGGCCAAATAAACAAGGTTTAAGTTTATGTGGGCCGCAAAAAAACAAAAGCTTCAATATTCATGGAAACGTAGGTTTATGTCGATAGAGACATGCTGAATACAAAGGGCTGAAATAAATGAGTAATTGTTAACATAAAATAATAGAACATTTTAATAAAAATTAATATTTTTCTTGAACATTAACTTACCAGACACTGAATAACTGCACAAATTAATAAGCGTAATGCAAATAAACCTACTTTCCTTATTCTCCGAAAGCGAAATATTTCCTGTTGCGCACACCAAACAAGTCAGTCCAAGACTAATGACGTGGCAATCGGCTGCTAAAATATTCGTGGCTAGTATTAGTGTAGAGAAATGGTGCGCCTGTGCGTTAGGCACGTAAGGGAAATGAATGCAACACGATGATAGTAATCAGTCATTAGCAAACATTGTAGTTCATTATTAATAATTATGTAGAACAGGCTATTGTAAAAATTAAGTCACAACATTTTTATTAAAAGTTTCTTACATACCGTTATATTGGCTGGGCCGCAAAAATATTCCTTGTGGGCTGCATGCGGCCCGCAGGCTGCAAGGTTGACATGCTTGTCTTACATCGATGTTTCTGTCTTTTCCTCTCTCTTCTATTCTCTCTAAAAATCAATGGAAAAATATCCTCGCATGAGGATTAAAATTTTTTTTTTAACATTTCTCATCCCTGTCCCCAGCCTGGTTCACCGGACTCGGCTCTGAAGGCACCTCCCTCCCTGAAAGAGCAGAACTTGGTCACCACTAAAGAATTTGAAAAGAGGTAGTGCTGATTCTTGGGACAACCTCTGCTTTCTCCTGGACTCTCATGGGTTTCCTTCCTGCTTCCTCCTTCATCCTTATCTGTTCTTTTGTTCATACCAATCACTGCCTGTAATTGCCCCACTGGGATGGTGTGTCCTTGGGTGTCAGGGCTGAGGGTTAGCTGGTCCTTGGGAAGCCTCCAGGCTCTGGCTAAAGAATCCTCACGCTCACGTTTTCTCTGCCCCCTTTCATCAGTGAGTAACTGAAATGAGAGGACTTCCGGGGCCAAGGAAGTCTAACAGTCCAGAGGGAGCATCTAGGCCACACAGAAAACGCCCAGGTAACCGGACACAGAAGAACACAGAGTAGGAGCCGTATGGGGTGTTAAGTAGAAGGAAGCACATTTTATTTTTATTTTTTTAGATATTTTTATTGCTTTCAGAGAGGAAGGGAGAGCAAGAGAGAGATAGAAACATCCATGATGAGAGAGAACCATTGATTGGCTGCCTCCTGCATGCCTCCTACTGGGGATCGAGCCCGCAACCTGGGCATGTGCCCTTGACCGGAATCAAACCTGGGGCCCTTCAGTCCACAGGCTGACGCTCTATCCACTGAGCCAAAACGGCCAGGGCTGCACATTTCATTGTATAATCCCTGTGGACCAAAGGAACAGAGAAGAGAAATAGACACTGGCCTGTTCTTTCACCTACTAGTGGTATGACTTTGAACGAGACTGTTAACTTTTCTGATCCCCAGTTTCCTTAACTGTAAAATGGGGGACAATTGTATCTGCTTCACATGGTTGTTGTGAGGAGGCAATGAGATCACACATGTAATGCACGTAGTGCCTACGACGTGGCAGACGCTCAATAAATGGGAGCTATTTATAGTCATCGTCACATCATCATCATTGTCATCGCATCATCATCTTTTTCAAGTTCATATAATGTGGCCTCTCAGTGCCTTGAAAGCCTTGCACCCTGTACTTATGAACAAACGGGTTAAATCTCTGGAAGGCACCTCTAGTTCCTGGTAGAAGCAGCTCTGAGGGCTTTCCTTCCATGCCAGTGGTTAGGGCTCTAACTGCCCCATCTGCCCCAGAATGGGGTAGGAGCCTATTTAAGGAGAAGCCAGGTGGAACGGGATTTTCTTTCCCTGTTGTTTTATAGTCCTTTGTTCTCCCAAACAAAGCAAGAGGAAAACCTTCCCAGCTTGTAAACACTATGGCTACAGATCCTGAGCATGGAAGTGAGCTAAGCAACTTTCACCGAGAAAAACACAGAGCCCCCTCTTTTATGAATGAATGAATGAATGAATGATCTGAATGACCGAGTGAATGAGCAGAATGAATGTGAGGCCTTGATGGAGTACAGGCAATTATTTCATCCTCCAAAAAGAGTCTAAGCTCAGCCAGTGTGGCTCAGTGGTTGAGCGTCGAGCTATGAACCAGGAGATCATGGTTTGCTCCTGGTCAGGGCACATGCCTGGGTTGTGGGCTCAGTCCGACCATGCTGGAGGCAGCCGATCAATGATTCTCTCTCATCATTGATGTTTCTATCTCTCTCTCTCCCTCTCCCTTTCTCTCTGAAATAAAAAAATATATTTTTTTAAAAGATTCTACGCCATGGTCCCCCTTCCCTTTCTCGTCCATCCCCACCAGCCTGTTTTCTGCCAGGTCCGGGTAGGAGCTTTCAAGAGTTCTGTCATCCGCGGTTATGTCCCCTAGGCGTGGAAAATAGATCTATTCAAAGCAAAAAATTGGACAGGCACCTGTAGGAGTATGCCAGAGAACTAGTATTGAAGAGATCTCAAGTGAGTAAACGTGAGCAGCTGTACACAGGACTATTGAGTGCACTGCTCAGTCTCCATCAATCTCCTGGTAACTTTCAAAAATGTCAAGGAATGCAGCTTGTGAGAGAGATGGCCTCCTTTCTTAGGCTGGTGCCTCCGATGGCGAATTGAAGGCGGATAATAGAGGGTTCTTACTATATCAATTAAATGTGAGACAAAATCTTCCTACCTCTATTGAGGACTCATGTCTGGGGCCTGAGAGATTAGAATACGAGGAAAGATCTGTCACAAAATGCATCAAGTTGGCTTGTTCTACAGCCAGATATTTATTTGCCAGAAGAAAAAAACAGTCTCAGCAGGCAAGCAGTCACAGATAGTGGACATTGCTTTGATTTGAGCAAGCTCTGGCTTACGCAGCTTCCTGGATGTGGATAACATAATAGGCTTGGGAAACAGGCAGTTGCCCACCCCTGCTCCTCGGTAGGCGCGCTAGCTGTGAATTACGCAATCCTGGATTGATATGTGAAGGTCTTTAGTGATCCGTGTCTGTTTCTTTGCAACATCTGAGCCATCTTATTGATGCTTAGGGCTAGATGGTTCTTTGTGCACGGAAATACCTTCTCCCTTTGAATAAAAGTAAAAACAGCCAGATTAAGGAGCCTGTTTAGTATTTGGCCGGGGAAAATGTTAGCTGGGCATCTCAAATGCAGATCCTTTCTATGGAAAATGGCCGTAATGTTTAGTTTCTTCACGTATTTTCAAACCCCTCTTCTCACTTGGTCTTTAAGGTAAGGGGGACAGGAATTATAACTCCCTTTTTAATTGTGATACATATTAGTGCCATTTATGGAAAAGGAAACTGAAGTCCAAAACGTGAATGGGACTTTTCTATGGGAACTGGCAAAGGAACAAGGAGTAGAAATGGACAGCACCAGGTCTCATGCCCTTATTGCATACATTTTTAAAAATCTAAATGTAAAAATATACCAAAACGAAATGTACCAAACTAAGAGTATACTAAAAGAGATTTCTCACTAAAGTGGTTGTGACTATAAAAATCTCTGGGGGGGGGGGGCTTTGGTCCTCAACCCCAGAAATTCAGATTCAGCGAGGTGGGGATGTGCCCAGGAATCTGCATGTCTCCTGAGTTCCCCCAAGCAATTCTTAAGCAGGTTCCTGGAACCATATTTGGACAGAGTTGGATATTAGGCATATTCTTTTCTGGATTGATTCAAGCCAAATCGAGACTATTTTGTCTCCTCTTATTCTATCTCCAGAGAAACAAGGCCACCTCTGAAGAGCAAAGCTTGCTCATTCCTGAGACTTTTCCAGCATTTTGTAGATAGTGGCCACCCCCAAGCTCCCGGCAAATCCAAACTTCAGCCATATGGAATGGTATTGTCTTCCAGGGAGGGAAGAAGAGACAAACAGCCAGGACACCCTCCATTAGGGGGACACGTACAAACATACCCCGAAGAATTTCACCCCGAACAACTGAAATTTCAGAACGTGGATTAAAATATTGAGACTTTTCATGAGCAAATGCCTGTCTGGATTCTTCTTTACTAGTGATGCTGGAAATTCTCCTTCCTGCCAGATCTCTATTTTCAGCAAGCAACCATGAACTCTAGCAAGTTTAAGCTACTGTTATGAGATGAGTTACTAATTTACTAGATCAATTACCAAAGGGTTATGGTGGTCAGTCAGGAGAAATATGACAGCGAGTTCCACTCTGACTCAAGCCAGACATTTTTACAGACATCATTCCTAAGAGCCTGAGAAATTCTACCTTCGCACGCTCACTGGTTCCTAAGTCCCTTCTCAATGACCCGGGAGGACGGTTACTGGTCATCAGCGTGCTATTCCAACTCTGTTGAACAGTTACTGTAAATCATGGTTACCGGGTTCTCAGTTGTGGTTTTAATGGACTTCCAGTGGCAGCTATAGGCAGGAAAACAGGCAGCAATTCACAACCATGGCTAATAGCAGAATCACCTACGGAGCTCTTAGAAAGCCCCAGATGCAGAACCCAGCCCAGACCCAGTGACTCACAATCTCCTGGGATGGAGTCTGGGTGTGTTTGTTTATTTGTTCTTACTTTTTTTTTTTTTCCTCTTAAAGCTTCCCAGGAGTGCCCACCCACCCCTACCTCCACCCTTAAGAATCATATGTTTTTGTGCTTTTCTTAGTAATAAAATCTACCATTTGTGAAAGCCTCTTATATGTTTGGGGATTTGCCTATAACATATTTAATTATTCCAACAACGCTGTAAACCAGAAATTATCTTGCTCTTATTACAAATGAGACCACTGGGCCCAGGAAAGTTTAAGCAAATTGTTCTAAGGTACTGAGATCTGTTTGTCTCTAAATTCAAGTTCTTATTACATGAAAATCCGTCATTACTTTAAGAGGCTCATGATTCTATAAGATAAATTCCTTTACTCAGTAGGAGTAGCAGTTACACTTGTGGATTTCTTTTAATTTTTTAATCTAAAAAATATCCCATTCCCCTCCTTCCTCCTTCTTTTTATGCTTTATATTTGGGCTTAAATGGTATTTCCTTAGGGGAACTTTCTGAGTCCCTCTGGTCAGCTTCCCCTTATTTGAGCTTTTAATTTGTCTATATTCCTCACAAGACTACATCTTCCCAGAGGACAGATATCCAAACTCACCCCTGCATCCCTAGAAAGGCACCAAGTTGAGTACCTAGCTCATAAGTGTTCAATAAATATTTGTTGAATGAATGGATGAGTGGATGAGTAGATGAATGGATGGATGGATGGATGGGTGGATGGGTGGATGGGTAGGTGGATGGTTGGATGGGTGGTGGATAGATGGATGGTTGATTGTGGACTGAATTAACTGAGAATGGCAGCAATAGAGCAAAAATGAGGACTGACTCGTGGGCATGACTAAGAAAACTTTGGAATTCTTGGAACAGAAGAATCACCAAAAAAAAAAAAAAAAAAAAAAAAAGGACTCTCTAATCCTGTTAGTAAAATGGGTGTAGAATCAGATCAAACATTATTTTTGGCATAAATAAGGCTTTGGAAGCCCCCAGGAGAATATTTAAGTTATGAATGAATGAATGATTTAACTCATATATTGTTCTTATTCAATACAACAATGCTGCCACCTTGGTCTCTAGACAACCTCCCCCCCCCCAACCCCAAGAGGTTAAATCACTCATTTAAAAGAGCTTTCTCAACTATCTGGTTATTCCAAGTGTCTGAAAAGAAAGATCCAGGAAGAGAGAATAAAGACCATCTGTATGGCAGAGTAGGAAGCTCCCTCGCCCTATTGCTCCACAATGGATCACATAAAGAGAACAGGGTTTTAAATAATGGCAGGTCTTCAAGAGTAACAAAGGGTATCTTAGGAAACAAAGCAAAAACAACAGCAGCATAATACAGAAAGGAAGGCAGCCTGAATGCGGTGGAAGGGAACATGAAGAACTCTGGGTACTGGAGAAGGAAGCTCCTTGGAGCCATTGCTGTAGGACTCGGTGATCTGAGTAAACAGAAAAGCCTACGCGATATTATGGGCAGGTCTTCAAGAGCAATAAAAGGCAGATTAAGAAACAAAAATCAAAATACTGCATGCGTGTGCACACACATCCCCACCTCAATACCATCTTCATTTCCTCTCCTCTTTTTCTTTTGCTAATCCTCACCTGAAAATAATTTTCCATTGATTTTTCAAGAGAGTGGAAGGGACGGGGAGAGACAGAGAGAGGAAAACACCAACATGACAGACACATTGATTGGTTGTCTCTCGCACACCCCTAGATCTGGGCCAGGGACCAAGCCTGCAACCTAGGTATGTTCCCTTGACTGAAATTGTATCCGGGACCCTTCAGTCTGCAGGCTGACTATCCACTGAGCCAAACTGGCTAGGGCCTGCTTGCTTGCTTCCTTCCTTTCTTTCTTTCTTTCTTTCTTTCTTTCTTTCTTTCTTTCCTTCCTTTCTTTCTTTCTTTCTTTCTATTTCTTTCTTTTCTTTCTAAATTCTCACCTGAGGATATGTTTTTCATTGATTCTAGAGAGAGAGGGAAGGGAGAGGGGGAGAAACATCAATGTGAGAGAGAAACACTAATTGATTGCCTCATGCACTTGCTGTGACCGGGGACTGAACCCACAACCTGGGTATGTGCCCTGACTGGGAATCAAACCTTCAACCCTTTGGTGCATGGGACAACACAGCAACCACCTAAGCCACACTGGCAGGGTTTTGTTTTTTTTAAATTTTTATTTATTGATGAAAAAGAGAGAGAAACATCTATGTTGGTCCACTTATGCAGTCATTGGTTGACTCTTGTGCCTTGACTAGGGATTGAACCTGTAACTTTGACATATCAGGACGATGCTCTAACTAACTGAGTTACCTGCCCAAGGCTCCCTCCTCTTTCTTAATACTGTACAGCAAGGAGCCCAATGTAAGATTAAACCCACTTTGAACATATAGTGAATACCAGGCCCCCCCAAACCAGAACAGTATTTTCCTCGTTATCACCTCATTAAGATGCCCCTAAGGCCCTCTCTCTTTATAGGACGATATCAACCAAGGTCCTGCATGCCTGCGATGAAGCATGACTGATATTTAAGACCAACAACTCAAGCACATTTGATCGCTTTTGTGTTTATTCAGAATGGCACTTTTATGCGAGGCCATAAAGTGGCAAATTTCCTATACAAGGCCGAGAGTGTGTGAGCTGGGGCAGGTGGTGTGTGGAGGCCTGGGGTAGCATGAGGGAGCCCCGAGACTTCTCCCTGAGTATGGCCCTTGCAGCCAAACAGAGACTCTGTACAACCTCCCTGTGAATTGCTGTGCTCATGTGGCCAAATCCCATCGCCACCTCCGAGAAATGGAAAGAGGAGGAAGTGATGTCAATGAGGTAAAGAAGACAGATAAAAGCCAATTGTCCTCGACAAACCTGAGTCATGCACCTTTTAACCAGCCAGTTCTGAGAAAGGGAAGCCACTGTTACTCAAATTTAACCTCTTAGGTTCCAGACACTTAGGAGGTAGGACTTCATGTAGGGGTGGAAAATTGCCACCCGCAGACATATACTCCGTACGCACACACTCCCTCCCATTTTGGTCCTAACCACAAACTCATCTGCCATCTTGGCCTTTGGGCAGGAGGAAGAAGAACAGGTGTTGCTCCAAGTTGAGCAAGTGAACCAGCCAATCTCCACTTTGCAAATGTGGGTGGTTAGTGATTCCTCAGTCTTCTCTATGTAAATGCAGCTTCAGTCTCCATTCAACCAGGTTGTAGTTTCTACTCCTCCACCACTTAAAATAAAAAGCTTATTGAGATAGAACTACGATGTCATACGTTCTCCATTTAAAAGGTACAATTCAGTGGTTTTGGTCCATATTTTCTTATCAAAAATCTCCGTACTGCTACTGAAGAAGGGAATAAAATTGAATGTAGAAGAAAATAACAGATGTACAGAGAACAAAGAGGAAAATGAGGCAGGGACAGGAAAAAGGGAACTCAACTACTTTCCAAAGAAGAGTGGCCAGCCCTGCCTGGGTAGCTTAGTTGGTTAGAGCATCATCCTAATATGCCAAGGATGCAGGTTTGATCCTCAGTCAGGACACATACAAGAATCAACCAATGAATGCATAAGTCAGTGGAACAAGTCTGTGTCTGTCTGTCTCTCTCTCTCTCTCTCTCTTTCCCCCTCTTCCTCCCTCCCTCCATTCCTCTAAGATCAATTAAAAAAATAGATTTTCTGACTGCCTCTGGATTTTTCAGTCTTTTAATCAGGTTTCAAAAATCAACATGGCGCCATGTTTCCCCAAAGCAAGGCAGTTGAAACAGTGAGAGTTAAGAAGGCAGGGGCCACAGTGGGCTCTGTGGGTTGAGGCTGAGAGGGGAAATCTCGAACCCGGCCCAGTCAGTCCCCTGTTCCTCTGTGAGCCCTCGGACAGGGGAAGCAGACACTTCAGACACAGACTAACAGCTCAGTGACCAGAACCAGGTGCCAGTGTTCATCTCAGTCCTTTTCTTGTTTCTCAAATTGCAGCATTTAATGAGGTAAAGCATCAGATTACAGAGAAATTTTTTTTTTAATGAGAATTCAGGGAAGTTTCTGGGTTAGCTGAGAAGTAGGGAAGTATTTCACCTCCCTTCTGTGGACTGCCCTCTGTTAACATTTTCCTTCTACTGTTGCTCACAGACTGCACTTAAACGAGTTTACGATTTGGTGTTTGGACCTGGTTATGGGCAGACGGCAGCCCTGACAGCACAGAGCTCAGCTCTGAGCTTGGTTGAAGGCCCAGAGGCCTCTCCGGGGTGCATGCTATGGGCAGGAGAGAGCAAAACATCGCTGCTGTCTGAGTGACAATGTGGCCGCTCAGATGGCAGGGGGTGCTGAGGGCAGGCCACCCCTGTTTGCAATGATCAGTACGGCAGTTGCCTGCGCGGAGACCCACTTTTCAGGAAAGATCATCCAAAATGTTTTCCGAAAATGCCATGGAAGAGTGGCTTTTGACTTTTTATTGTTTCCTTTTCTCCCTTCCTAAGGGGTCACACGACAGGGATAAAATGGGTAGGATAGGAAGAGTAAGGAGCCAGAAAGAAACCACTACCTTCTCCCCTGTCTACTGCTCTTGATGAGCTACCAAAGGACCGAGAGCAGGAAACTTGTTGGGCTAACATCACACTTAGAACTGGAAATCCCCCGAGAGCCATCGGTAGTGGACACCTGTGAGTCATGCCTTCCCAACATCCCTTCTTTCTCCTTTTGTTCTCAGGACCTTTATTTTGGGGAAACCAACATCTTGCACCCTTAGACCTCTGGATAAGGCGGGCCTATCCCTGGGCTCCAAGGCCTGGCCAATGGGCACATCCTGGCCCTCTGACTCCAGTCCATTTAGGATATACACAAACTCACATCAGTCCAATGAGGATTTTTTTTTTTGGTGTGGGGGGTGGAGCTATTGGGATAGAGAAGGTCTATCTGTGATGGAACTGCTGGCTGTAAGGATGTCAGGCTGGAGCTAGTAGAGTCACCACAGAGAATGAGCATGACCAAATCAGAGGTGTTCTGTTTGAGCCCCTGGATTCAGCTGTACCTGAAGCCAACTTTCTCTGTGAATTTTTCAGTTATGTGGGCCCATAAAGCCAGTCTGGGGCTGAAGCCTGTCTGAGTTGGTTGTTTTTCATTTGCAATCACAAGAGCCAAGGCTAACTACTATTCTACCTGGTTCTTTCATTCTACACGCCCAAATCAGGAAATGGCTTGCCTACGGTCTCAGAGTCAGGAACAAAACTAACATCTAAGCCCCTGAAGTCCCGCCTAGGGTTCTTCCTAAAAGCCTTCCACAATTATCCTTCCTGTTTGAGGCGGCATGGCACGGTCATCCTAGATTTGTTGAAATCCCAATAAGGTGAGCTAACGCTGTTTTATGGGACCCTGATGGCAAGGACCTCAGGATGGGCAGGGACTGGCGCCTGCGTAGCTGACTGTTTAATTGCAGCAGTTAGGATTCCTGCACTGCTCTGCAGTTTACAGGGTATTCAACCACGCATGGCTCACACGCACCATCCCTCCACCTTTCTTTCTTTAGTGGGTGGAGACCATTTGTTAGGTGAACACCCTGATATATGAGTCTGAGCTTCACCGGCACATATGGCGATGAGTGTGCTGGCTGTTAAAATATTGAAATATGTCTGTCCCGATTGGCAAAGAGCCACTGCCCCAAGCTCTCCAAAGATCCCCCACTGTCCCCTGCCCTTCACCCTGGACCCCCACTCCTCCAATGTATCGACTCATTACAGTGTTAATGCCTGGCTTATGGGGAGGGGTCTCAGAACCCTGCTCCAGCACTGGACCCAGTGTCCATTCTGATTGGTTGTTTCTGAGCCCAACAAGTCGCTTCATCTTTGACTCTGAATTTTAGTTCTGTGGGTACACACATGTGCAGCCCACCCCCAAGGGGAAAATGAGAGACAGAAAAATCATGACCTGTTTCTCCTCACTGAGGAGGGGCCTCCTATGATGGTTTTCAATGTTTTTGTACCTTTTCATCTGGCCCCCCAAAGATATTGGCTGCTGGTGGTTTTACAGGGAGATGGGGATTGGACCAGGAAGTAGTACACTGGGGTTCTAATCCCAGCTGTAGCCCAAACCTCTGTAGACACAACTTAGCTGCTCTGGCCTGCCCTAGCCGGTTTGGCTCAGTGGGTAGAGCATCGGCCCTGTCGACCCAAGGGTCCTGGGTTCGATTCCAATCAAGGGCATGTAACTTGGTTGCAGGCTCTTCTGGCCCGGGCCCTGGTTAGGGCGCTAGCAGGAGGCAACCAATCGATGTGTTTCTCTCACATCGATATTTCTCTCTGTTTCCCCTCTCTCTTCTACTCTCTCTAAAAATCAATATCCTCAGGTGAGGATTAAAAAAAAAAAAAAAGAAATCCGAGGGCCATGCCTGCTAATCCTCCCTCGCTGGGATGCTGTGAGGATTCTAAAATCATTACCTTGTTTTAAAGAGGCGATTTGAGTTAACATCTATCTAAGTCCTTGACATGTATGAACTCATTCAATTCTCAGGTCTATGAGGCAGATGCTATGGAAACTATTTACAGATGAGGAAACTAAGGCAGAGAGCGGTTTCGTTACTTCAGGCTGACTTCAGAGTCCTCAGGCTTAATTAAGGCACATGGCCACCCTTAGGTCCTCCTGCTAAGGCGAGGTCCTCCCTTGGGCTTTGAAATCAGAATCCTCACCACATGCACACGCACACACACATGCACATATACTGCACACACCGAGCTCCAATCCTGGCTCTGTTGTTTGTAAACTCTGTACTAAGTTTTCCCGTCTGCAAAATGAGACTATTAGTAGCAACTATTGGTACAGTTATTGTGAGATTAACTGAGATAAGACCTAGGATTGCCAGATGTAGCAACAAAAATTTTAAAAAACCAGCACACCCAGTTAAATTTGAATTTGAGATAAACAATAAATAGATTTCTAAAAAAAGTTTATGTCCCATGAAATATTTGAGACATACTTATACTGAAACTATTCCTTATTTCCCTGAAATCAACTGAGCTCCGAGTGAAGAGTTGGGGAGCCTGAGGAGTGGGGGTGCCAGGCGGATCAGAGGGAGACAGAGTCACCAGGACTGGTCTGGGTCTGCTGGGGAGACATGACACCTTAATGCAGTCTTTGATCTGCAACTCAGCTCTGGTCCTGCTGGGTTTTCAACACTTAGAATCTGTGCTAGAGCCTCAGGGGCTGCCCTAAGGGACTGGACCAGCCCCCTCCCCCACCCCCATTAACCCTTTGGAGGCCAGGGCTACCTCCTTGTACTCAGGCCTTGGAGCACACCCAGTGTTCTCTGACCGGATGTTCCGGAACATTCTGCCACAATCACACAGTGCAGGAGAGAATGTGAAAAAAACATAAAACCAAAACCACCCTGGGCTCTCCATGTGGAAGAGCAGAAGGGAAGGAAGAAGGGACAAAAGATCCAAAAAGAAGGTTTGCACCAAGTCGCACTGGTGTCAGGGCCAACCTACCTGCCAGGACACAGTGGCCGGCAGAGCCTAAGCCTCCTCCAGAGCGACCGCCTGCTCACCCGAGGGCCCTTCGCCGAGGCCCCTGCACCCTCGGCCCTGACTTCCGGCCCCAGCAGCTCTTTGTAGTTCATCCTAACTGTCCGCACCTGCCTGCTTTCTCGGTTGGCTAAGTTGGGATAACGCCAGGGTCCTACTCATTAAACTCACAGCTTTACTTCATTTTGCATAATAGAAGTAATAGGTAGTTAAGAGCGTGGGTTGTTGAAAAGACCAAAGCTTGAATTCTGGCTTTGCCGCTTGCTTCATGCTGTGGGGCCTCTCTGGGCCTCAGTTTCCTTGGCTGCAGAAAGGACCTGCTCCCACCTCCCACCTCTGGGTCGCTGCAGAGACCAGCCAGCAAAATCAGGTCGGCTGCCTTCTGAGCTCCCTGTAAATGCTGCGTCCAACGTGCAAAGCGGACCCTGGCCAGTTGGCTCAGTGGTTGAGCGTCATCCCATGCACCAAGAGGTCGCTGGTTCGATTTCCAGTCAGGGCACATGCCAGGGTTTCGGGCTCCATCCCCCATGGAGGGCATGCAGGAGGCAGCCGATAGATGATGTTTCCCTCTCATCGATGTTTCTATCTCTCTCGCCCTCTCCCTTCCTCTCTCTCTAAAATAAATAAAAACCTATTTTAAAAATATATCCTAGGATGAGGATTAAAAAAAATTTTTTTTTAAATTCTACGTGCAAAGTAGGGTCCCCTCCCTGGCAAGCACGCAGTCCACCGCAGCTCTTAGGATGCTCTGAGCGCTCGCAGGGCACTGAGGAGCTCAGGAGAAAGGATTCAGTTGACAGTATTCCATGCCCTGGAGGGTGTACAATTTAGTGGGGAAGACAGATTGTTAAATCATTAGAGAAAAAGACATAAGTACTTTCCTATAATTAAACTGCAGAATGCGTGGTTCCCAATGCAAATGCCTTGGCCTGAGGCATTCACTGGTTAACATTCACTGGTAACTGGGAGAGTGCAGGTTGGGGGCTGGAAGAAGGTGACTGGGGCCAGAGGTTGACGGTGTGACCTTAAAGATGATGCTAGGGGCCAGTGGAATCACTCTTTTAAAAAAAAAAAAAACCCTATATTTTCTTTTTCATTGATTTTTAAAGAGAGAGAGGAAGGCATTCAGAGGCAGAGAGAAACATTGATTGGCCACCTCCCACATGCACCCCAACCTGGGCATGTGCCCTGACTGGGAACAGAACCCGTGACCTTTTGGTGCACAGGAGGATGCTCAACTAACTGAGCCACACTGGCCAGGACTACCGGGAATCACTCTTGCCCCACTCTTTAGATCAGCATTTAAAAAAGATCCCAAAGCAAGACATGATTCATGGTAGCCATTCCTCGTCATCTGTCAAGGGCATCCCACTCTAGCACTCAAGTGACTGCACAAATCCCGCAGCCTCCCCACAGAGGATCGGAGAGGACAGAACTTTCTCTGCCCCGGTCCATGAGCACAGCTCTCGTGGGTGGATCACCACAGGTTCCCCAAGTCTTCTTCCTTCCTCCTCTGCTCAGTTACGCTCTGTGAGGAGGATGAAGAAACAGCGGCCAGGGCCAGGGCCATGGTGTCCAGCTCCTGCCAGCCCCTCAGGGCAGATCAAACTGGGTTGCTGTTTGTCTCCGCGTCCTGTGTGTGGTTAATCACTTCTTGGTGGCACTTCGTCCATGAGCACAGCTCTCGTGGGTGGATCGCCGCAGATTCCCCAAGCCCTCGTCCTTCCTCTTCTGCTCAGTTACGCTCTGTGAGGAGGACGAAGAAACAGTGGCCAGGGCCATGGTGTCCAGCTGCTGCCAGCCCCCCAGGGCAGATCAAACTGGGTTGCTGTTTGTCTCGGCGTCCTGTGTGTGGTTAATCACTTCTTGGTGGCACTTGGGAGAATAGTCTCACACTCTCCGGATGTTCTGGAGGCTTCGGACAGCCCAATATAGATCGCAAGGGGCTTCTTTGTTCCGTATCATTTCTGCTGAGTCACCAACCCAGGGAGAAAGGGCAGGAGGTGTTACTCAAGTCCCCATTTCGCCGACAGGAAACTGCGCTCCAGAGAAGGAAAGTGACCTGCCCCGGGTCACTCCCCTGGGACTTAACATTTTATTTCCTGACTGAAGTCACTCACATTCTGTACATGATCATCATCAAGGCCGCTGTGTGGCTCCTTGCAGGCCGGGTATGTCGCTGTGCAAACCCGTCCCTCCTGTGTGACCTGCATGTTATACAGCGGGTGCTGGTAAATGTTTAACAAGTGGCTCTCCGAGAAGAAAGAAAATCCCTGATTTGCAGTGTTTGCCAATTTCTGTAGTGCAAATACTCCCACCTCGACCCATGTCAAGCTACCAGTGTGAAATCAAACTCCTTGCAAAATTCCTGAACACTTAATAAGCAGCTCTTACAGGCCAGCAGGAGCTGCCTCCGGCATACCACTGTTAGCAAAGCACCTTCCGAGAGATAGTTGATAAACTCAGAGGTTATAATGCTCCTCCATCCAGCCAAGTGCCCTGGGGGTGGGAGAAGCCTGCCCCCACTTTACACTGAAAGATGGGTGGGACCTACAAGGCCTGGGATCTCCTAGCCCAGTGATGGCGAACCTATGACACGCGTGTCAGAGGTGACACGCGAACTCATTTTTTTTGGTTGATTTTTTCTTTGTTAAATGGCATTTCAATATATAAAATAAATATCAAAAATATAAATCTTTGTTTTACTATGGTTGCAAATATCAAAAAATTTCTATATGTGACACGGCACCAGAGTTAAGTTAGGGTTTTTCAAAATGCTGACACGCCGAGCTCAAAAGGTTCGCCATCACTGGCCTAGACCCATGGTTCCTCAAGGGCCAATTATGTTACCGGTTGGAGGCCTGTGGCACTGGCAGGAAAGAAGTGAAAAACAGATTTAGAGAGAAAGGAAAGAGCCCAGCCAGTGTGGTTCAGTGGTTGAGCATTGACCTATGAACCAGGAGGTCACGGTTCAATTCCTGGTTAGAGCACATGCCCAGGTTGTAGGCTTGATCCCCAGTGTGGGGTGTGCAGGAGGCCTTCGGTCAGTGATTCTCTCTCATCATTCATATTTCTATCAATCCCTCTCCCTTCCTCTCTGAAATCAATAAAAATAATATTTTTAAAAAGGGAGAAAGGAAAGAAAGGATATGGGTGAGAAGAAGAGGAAAAGAGAAGACAAAGGCAGAAAAGAGAGGGAGGGAGGGGTGGCGGGAGGGAGGTAATAAAGGAGACTCAGGAGAAGGTAGTGGAGGAGAGGGATTCCCCCTGAGGGTGCCTCTGGCAGGCACTTTCGTTCTAGTGCCTGGGGCGCAGTAGAGGCTCAGTAAACTGGTGTCCAAGGGTCCAGTCATACTCTGCTTCTGCTAACAGTGTCTGATCTCATCTCCCAGCGAGATTCTAAGATCTGTGAGAGCAGAGGCGATATCATTCGTTTCTCTATCTACGACAGAATTGCCTCTAAGGGTTTAGAGATATTATTTATAATTTTCACAACTCCGCAAGGCAGAACACGGAAGCTCAGCAAATAAATTGCTTCAACTTCGACAGCCATTAAATGATGGGGCCAGATATATGCTCTCTTTCTCTCTCTCTCTCTCTCTCTCTCTCTCTCTCTCTCTCTCTCCTTTTCAATGCAACTTCTGAAAGGACCCGAAATCTTTCTGACAAACGCACAGTGAATGCCTTCTCACCCGGAGACCTGCATTTCCCTCCTTTGCTACAGTAGCCATTTTTCATTTGTCACAGGGGCCCAAATAAGAACATCTGTACATCGGTACAGGCGTGTAACACGGAGCCTCCAAACCCTGGAGCCTGCGCACTGGATGTTGACCCGCAATGATTAAGAAATAATGAGACGTCATGAAGCCCCCAGCTGGGTTGTGTGGAGCCTGCAGCAGACGTGGGTGCCCGCAGACAGCGATGCACGTTTGGATTTGCCATTGTAAGGATTATTACCCATTATTACTCATTTACAAGCCTGAGAGGGGGATTGCCAGCCCTTTTACTGGTGAGGAAACCGAGGCTCATGGAGCTTCAGGAACCTGCAGTAACAGCTTGGACCTCACCCCCAAAAGCAGAAGCCAGGACAAGGCCTTGGGAGCGGGTAGTTCATCTGGGAGGCGATCCCAGGACGCATGAGTGAGGGAGTGAGAAAGAGAGGGAAGTAACGCAGGCATTGCTATGGACAGCTGGGCTTAAGCCTGCTGGGCCCCTCCGAGCAATCTTGCGCCCAGCGTCATTCCATCCCCCACAAAGGGACGCAGAGCTGAGATGCTACCAACCACTTCCCTCTTTGGGAGATGCCTCGTTTGGAGGGGCTGAGCCCAGAGCACTCAGGTTGCCCTGCTCCAGGGCTGGCCACTAAGCAGAGAGAGAGGCCCTGGGTACTTGCTGGGGAAGACTGTCAGTGGGTGAACTTGAAGGTGAGCTGGGGCAATATGGGGTATGCTTGCTCAAGGTCATGCTGAGAGCTGAAGGAGCCAAACTCAGGCCTGTTTCATGTCTAAACTCACTTCCTTCCTGTGACATCAAATACTTAAGACCAATGAAGGAGAGGGAATCTACAGGCCTTGGAAGTGAAATCGATGGGCTGGTGACGAAGAGCGGGGTCAAAGGTGAGACCCATGTTTCAAGCTGATTTGACTGCGTGAAGGGGTGCGGGCATTGGCCCCAGTGACTGCATGTTTGCAGGTATGATTTAGCTGCTCAGGGCACCTTCATTCCGGCCACATTTGTTTCCTTTTAAAAATCCAATCTCTTTATTTTACAGCCCAAACCTCTGGGCGAGAACAATAAGACCAACACAAGAAGCAAGTCTACAAAAGCCCCATGGGAGGGAAATAAGCTAAGAATACAGGCCTTCCCAGGGCCACCCAAGCCTCTTTAGAAGCACGCAGAATAACAAAATATCCGAAACAAACACATCGAAACGCGCGCACACTAAAACCAACAGAAGTCGGGGACGCTGTGTCTCAGGCTCCTCAGCCAATCACGGCGCTGGTACCCATGTTAACGGTGCATTTGTTTAAGAGCTGAGCAGGTGCTCTCCTCTCATTCACACCAGGAACAAAGCCCAGTGTGGCCTAGGCTGCTGGGGACGGCCATTAGCAAGCCAGGGAGCGGAGGGAAGGGAAGGCTGAGCCAACCTTTCAGCGGTGAAAAGGTTTTGTTTTGTTTTGATTAAAAAAAAAAAAAAGTAATTTTTTCTTGGCAAGGCCACTGGATTGAAATCTGACTCTGGATCCAAATTTTAAAATAGGGCAAGTTGAACTCAGAGGAAAGGCAATAGGCAGATACGGCGGATCTCATGACCTCCTTGCCCGTCCCGCCTGGCCCTCTGTCATCAGCCCTCACCTGTCCTCAGAGGTTGGCAGTCTGAGTTCTGTGCCTGGGTGATCCTCGCTAGAAAGGACCTCAGGGACCGCCCAGGGGCCACTCCCCTGGACTTGTTTGAATGAGCAGAAAACAGGCCCAACGTGTCTGGTATTTCCTGCTTTCTCAGAAGGGAAGGAGCCAGACAGATAAGCTACTCAGGCACCCCGAGTTGTGATCTTTACCTCCAGAGTGGGGTCTGATGACAGCACGGGAGAGGGATTCTGCAAGGACCAGAGGAGCTGTCGTTGGCCCTACACAGAACCAGCTTCTGATCCCCGCCCAGTGCTTCCTTCCTGTGTGGCCTAGGGCAGTGATGGCGAACCTATGACACACGTGTCAGAGGTGACACTCGAACTCATTTTTTTGGTTGATTTTTCTTTGTTAAATGGCATTTAAATACATAAAATAAATATCAAAAATATAAGTCTTTGTTTTACTATGGTTGCAAAGATCAAAAAATTTCTATATGTGACACAGCACCAGAGTTAAGTTAGGGTTTTTCAAAATGCTGACACGCCGAGCTCAAAAGGTTCGCCATCACTGGCCTAGGGCAAGTCACTTTACCGGTTGGAGTTTCGGTTTCCTCATCTGTAAACTAGAGATGATGGTACCTACCGCATAGGGTTGTTGTCAGGATGTAAAAAGATCACAGTAGTACAGCAAGTCTCAAATGTTCTGATCTCAGGACCCCTTTGCACTCTTAAAACTGACTGAGCACCCCATAGACCTCCCTTGAGAAAATTCTAGAAAACGCATCCCATTAGCCATCAGAGTGATGACATCATCACATAGCATGTTGCTTCTGGAACATTCTATTGTGTACGTAAGACAGAATGAGAGCGGAAAAAAAAAAAAGCAAATGATGCCTTAATGACATTATGAAAATATTATAAAATAGTTTTGACTTCCCAGATCCCCAAGAGGGTCTTTGGGCTTTAAGAGCCACTGCACTAGCGCGTGCAAAGCCGGTAACATAATGCCTGGCACATGGCCGGGGTTCAGTCATGGAGCCAGCGGCCAGTGGTTAGGGCCCAGGGACTTGGCACCTTTAGCTGGGATAACTGGACAGGTGTGTGGGCCTTGCAAACCTACTGCAGTGGAAACGCCCCTTGTGGCGCGTCCAGCAGGAGGCTCTTTCTCTGGGCTACCCTCTGTGTCTTGAGATTCTTCCAGGCAGGGCCCCTGGGGAAAGGTTAGCAGGAGGCCAAACTGGGCCAGAGGAGCCGCCTGGAGGTATTTGTGGGCCAGGTTGGCGAGACTACTCTTCGAATTCCTGTTGCTACTGGGGGAGAATGATTCATGCCCTTTAGGCCAGTGCACACACACTGCAGAAAGCAGGCTGAAAGGAAAACAGGCGGCCACAAGCCTTTGACGCTTGAATCTTGTTGCTTGTTCCTGGAGACCAGAGATGATCTCTCAACGCCACGAGCCTCAGTTTTCTCAAGAGTGTGAATCAGGGGCAATGCTTACCTCCAGCAGCGCCCTGAGAATTAAGTGAGATGCCCCCGGCGACACGGGCACACTGTGCAAAGGAAAGGAGATATGATTAATCACCCAATGTTTCGAAAGGAAGACAGGCAGCCACAAGCCTTTGACGCTTGAATCTTGTTGCTTGGTCCTGGAGACCAGAGATGATCTCTCAAGGCCACGAGCCTCGGTTTTCTCAAGAGTGTGAATCAGGGGCAATGCTTACCTCCAGCAGCGCCCTGAGAATTAAGTGAGATGCCCCCGGCGACACGGGCACACTGTGCAAAGGAAAGGAGATATGATTAATCACCCAATGTTTATGGAGAGGATCTTTCTCAGTGGGCCAAATTCAACGGTCGCTTTAGTTGACTTCATAGGGATTTGCTAAATATGGCGCTGGCTCTGTACTTGTCCTGCTCTTCTGCAGGGAGGGGTCTGCCCTAGCTTTCCACAGCCCACTGCTCCTTGATTGGCCAGCCGGCGGTAATAGGCACGCGAAATCATTTGGTCTGGCCCTGCCAAGGTATTAGGGGTGAGTTAATTGTTTGACCAACATAGCAGGCTAACTTTTCAGTTGATAATTCTGTTTGGTCCATGAATGATGTTATAAATATCCAAATGGCCCTTGGCAAAAACAAGGTTCCCCACCCCTAGAAGAACTGGGTGGCTTCCTTCTTTCTTTATTGTCCCTCATCCCAAAGCAAACACTGGCTCCCAAGTCCAGCCTGGCCACCCTGAATCCGCAGCTCTGCCTCCAAGGCCTGCTCTGCTCTTACCTGTCTCTGTGGTTTCTTCTTCCTGGTGCCAGGGTCAAGTGACTCGGTGGCTTCGAAGGGCCGAGGCCCTCCTGGTCCCAACAAGAATGACAGGTGCTGTGCCCAACAACATAAGGAAAGACCCCCGTCCCCAGTGTAATTACCAGCACTTAGAGTGCGAGTGGAGTGCAGGGGCTAAGAGGAGAGAAATATGCAAGAGAAGCAAGACCCACACTTCTGAAAATGAAGGACCAGCCTGAGTGCCCGGGGATGATACTAAAGATATTAACTTCCACCTCTGCTGCATGTCCAACGTTTACGAAGCACCCGCCTGCATCCTTTACATGTACCAGGAGCAGAACACTTCTGCAGAGGGTTAGAGCGAACATCTCAGGCTTTGTAGGCCATACAGTCACCACTGCAATTACTCAAGTGGGCCCTTGGAGCATGAAAGCAGCCATCGACTATAAGTAATTAAATAGGTGCAGCTGCTTTCCAATAAAACTTTATTTAAAAGAACAGGTAGCAGCTAGATTTGGTCCCTGGGCTATAGTTTGCTGGCCCCTGACATATACTGTGTCTAATCCTGGCATCAACTCTGCAAAAGCAGTTTTGCTGGTTCCATTCCACAGCTCAGTAAACTGGCTCAGAGAAGTTAAGTGACTTGTGCAAGGTTGCACAGCAGGCAACGACCAAGCTGAAATGAAAGCCCAGGTTTGACTCCAAAACGGATGCTTCTGATGTCTTGATTTGAGACTGGCCTTAGAACCCAGACGGTGGTTTTGTGGAGTCCGGTGGAGGGATCCTCAACACCCAAGATAGGAGACCGGAGTCCTACCTTCTTGCCTGCAACCCCGAGAGCAGGCTTGAGGCCTCCACCCTTTACCACCAGACACTGCTGTCTTCCCCAGAAGGCGATGGCCGCAGCTGGGTGACATGAGTGGGCTGGGACCGGGTCTTGTCATCAGCACCCTGGCGCCTAGTTGAACTTTTGACTTTCCAAATTAGAGAAGTTGAAAGTTCTGCAGGGCACTTTTTTTTTTTGAGGGAGACATTTGTTGTTAATTATTCACCAGAAATGGGTCTCTCTCTCTCTCTCTCTCTCTCTCTCTCTCTCCCCCCCCTTCCCTCCCCTGGGATTATCTTCCCTTCCATTTCCCCTCCTGGAAGCCTGATTCAACAGTGTTAGGAGGCATTCAGGGCTTCTATTCTAGACAAAGGGTGGGTGAAGTGGGGGCTCGCCAAAGCCTTTCTCTGTCAAAGTTGCTTCCTATTTGGCCCAGGCTGGCTCCTCCAGCATCTGATGGAAAATTTAGCCATCGTTTCCTCTCACCCGGCCCTGTCTGTTTTCTACGTGTATTTATCGACTCTTTCACCGGAGCAGCCGCCTGGGATAAGGGTGGGGAAGGCTCGCAATCCCATTGTCAAAGAGGTTAAACATTAAGTTGGGCTCAAAGTTTGCTCCCTACCTCCTTAAGTTCCGCCCTCAAATCCCCTTTTGGCCACGCCTCCTGGCCAAACTGTGAGTCGCTAATGACCTGATTTACATCAGTGTAAATCCGATCGGCGGGCTCTAATGAGGCCTGAAATGAATGGAACCGCCCAGGCGAGCTGGCCAGGCAGAGGGGTTGAGGCATCGCGGAGTGGAAGTCCAGCGGTTGCTTGCCCAACACAAACCATGGCAGAGACACGCAGAACTGAACTCCAGGCCCAAACCCTTGTCACCTGGGCTGAGGCAGCAGGAAAAGAGTTAAGTGAGAGGCGAGTGACCCACAAGACTGCCACTCTCCCACCGGAAGCACCTTCTTCCTTCAATGCCCGGTGCAGGCTTAGCCCCGGACCAGGCATAATTCATAGCATCAGCCAGTCCTCCTTCCCCGAGCTGCCAATGACAGTGGATATTCACCCCTCACAGGCAAGGGCAGGGCTCCCTCGGCTGGGACACTGACCATCCACTTAGTCCAGCACTTTGGGGACCAAGGCTCCCTGGGTCCCCTCCCTCCCAAGGAGCTGTAGGTCCAGAGGATACAGCCTTGGGTGGCTCCCAGTGCAGAGGTGCTCCAGTTAGTGTGAATCAGACTGACCCGGCCGGGGGGGGGGGGGCCTCTACTTCCTTACTCTTGGGGTGACCTGGAAAAAGTCAACTCTACCTTCGTAAGCCTGGTTCCCGGTCTGTAAGCTGGAGACAATAGAGGTCTCCCTCTGGCCTGGGAGAGTTCACGAGCTGGTCCAGACTGAGTGCTTTCCACGCTGCCTGGTACACGGGTGGCAATAACTTCATCCTTGTACTTCTAAGTGGTTGGCCCTGAAGGCAAATAAGGTGGAGGGATGGCAGGGAAAAGATAAGAATTGGGAGAAAAGGGACTTGAGAATTTGAGAAACCCTTCAGGCACAGGCCAATGCAGAACGGCCAGCAGCTAGCTGTCTTATTGGGGGAATGTCCTAGGTTTAACCTCGCTGAGCTCAGTTTTCTCATCTGTAAAATAGGCGGATGAGGGATGCTTGTCCTCCTTGCCCTGTAGGTTTGTGGTGAGGTAAAGAATGTGAAAGAGTTTTGGAACCCATAATTGCTTTATAAATGCCTGGGGTTTTAAAGACGTCAAAGTCCCATCGATTGCACTGTACTCCTGATAATAATGACAGTGCTGCCGCTGATAGCACCGATGACTAGTTCTCCAGGGTCAAGGGCTATAGGTCTGTGTCGCCCTCAACCATTCCCCAGGGTGAGCATACGTGAGGGACATGGACACGATTTTACACGTGGGTTTGAACCAGTTCTGCACGATGGGTCAGCACCACCTGTCGGACTAGGCTAGATCACAAGCCCCACAGAAGTAAGGGCAGACCTGCACGCATTTTTAAATATATTTTTATTGATTTCATCCAGGAAGGGAGAGGGAGAGAGAGATAGAAACATCAATGATGAGAGAGAATTCTTGATGGGCTGCCTCCTGCACGCTCCCTACTGAGGACCAAGCTCGCAACCCGGGCACATGCCCTTGACCAGAATCGAACCTGGGACTCTTCAGTCCATAGGCCAATGCTCTATCCACTGAGTCAAACCGGCTAGGGCAATAAAAATATATTTTTAAAAAAAGAATTAGTGCTGTATACAAGAGAATATGTGGTAGATTCCAATTATACAAACAATCCTATATAATAAAAGGGAATTAGTGCTGTATACAAGAGAATATGTGGTGGATTCCAATTATACAAACAATCCTATATAATAAAAGGCTAATATGCAAATAGACTGAATGGCAGAATGACCAGTCGCTATGACATGCACTGACCACCAGGGGGCAGACGCTCAACACAGGAACTGCCCCCTGGTGGTCAGTGCACTCCCACAGGGGGAGTGCCACTCAGCCAGAAGCCCGGTGGGCCTAAGCTGTCAGTCGGACATCCTCCGAGGGCTCCCGGACTGTGAGAGGGCACAGGCCTGGCTGAGGGACCTCCCACCTCAAGTGCATGAATTTCGTGCACCAGGCCTCTAGTTAAGTTATAAGGACTCAGCAACAGAGAGAGAGAAAGACAGAGACAGTGTACAGCTTAAGCAGTATGGCTGATGGCATCTCACTGGGTGTGCCTGCGCTTGGTTAGAGGCTGCCACAGTGCCAGCATCTCACCTTTGGGGGAAGGAGGAAATACAGATTGTGCCGGATTTATTGAAAGATGGCAGCACTGCATACTTTGAGGATTGTTTCGACGATCTTCAGGGTGAGAAGACCACTGTGGAAGCCTTGCTGTAAGATGTGGCCAGAAGTTGGTAGTTGATCACAAGAAAGTCAGCTAACATGGGGAATTGTTCTAAAACAATACATACACAGTTGAAATACTTTGAAAAATTTCAACATGATAAATGTGCATTTTCTTTGCCAACCTTTTGATGTAGAACCAAGGTTTTTCTCAGGGTCTAGGCCCGCTCTTGGCAGCTCTGGCTTCTCTTTCTTGCCTAAGCCAACCGCACACCATTCATAGCTTCCAGTTGTGCGCTTCTACACATGAAGATCCTACAGCGAGCTCTCAAAGACACTTGCCGAACAATCAGAACGCAAGACTCTTGGAGGAATTTTCTGTTATCTTTCTCCTGCTTTTTCATATCATCTCACTGGCACTTAATATTTTTCTTATCAATTTTATGGAGAAGTAATTCACATCTAATAAATGGACTCTAGTTACAGTGCACAATTCAATTTTTTTTTAAAGAATTGCATACATTTTTACACAGCTGTATAAAACCATGCATTTCCAGCCCCGGCTGGTTTTGCTCAGTGGTTAGAGTGTCAGTCTGAGGACCAAAGGGTTGTGGGTTCGATTCCTAGTCAAGGGCACATACTTCGGTTGCAGGTACAATCCCTGGCCCTGGTTGTGGGTCAAGTGGGAGACAGCCAATTGATATGCCTCTCTGACATCTCGATGTTTCTCTCTCTCTCTCCCCCACTCCCCTCCACTCTTTCTAAAAATCAATGGAAAAAATATCCTTACTCCTTGGGTGAGGATTAAAAAAATAAAACAACCACAACAAAACACCATGCATTTCCATCAAAATATTTCTTAATTTTTAAAGACTTTTTTTTTTTTTAGCAATTTGCCTTCATCTTTCCAAAGCATTCATTTAGCTTTCATAGACACCACAATACTCTTTTTCCTTACTTCCATTGCACTAGTTACCACACTTTTTAAATTAAGTTAGAGGATTGCACTGTAGTGGGTACAAACCTGGTAAACTCACTGTAAGCATTAAAGTTGGCTGGGGAAGCAGAGTACATGGGCACGTTTGAAAGCAGCCCCGTCACCCTGAGCATCCCAAGGATGTGCTACAGGCGACAGGAAGAGCAGCCAATAGATGGAGTAGTCTCTGCTCAGTGCAGCCACATCCTGTTGTCCAGTGTGCACACCCCACAGGGTGTCAGCTAATGGGACACGAGGTGAAAATCCTGCCCGAGCTCTCTTTCCAAGCCCTGTGCTCTGCTGCTGACTCTTCTGACCAGGGGAGGCACCGTTTTTCTAACTCGTCCACTCAAAGTGGGTGCCTTTTCTAATCTGTGTCAAGGGCCTGGGAGGCTAGCAGCACACTCTCCTCTATCTGTGGCTTTGACCTTAACGTTGCTCTTGGAACCTGGCTAGCAACTATGACGAGGCTTCACTGTATCATCATGGCCGTCCTCTGGGAACCTGACACCACAATGTATGGGGTCCCCCAACATCACTCAGTGTCCTCGCAATGACCTTTACAAATCCCACGTTGTGTCTGGGCTCCTGGAGCCAGATCCCTTCGGAGCTGTGAAATCCGTGGCCCAAGCTCAATGCTGTTTGCTTTGCAGGCTCTCTGGGACCCCGACGGCCTCTGACGGGGGCTGTACGCTCTGTAGCCACGGTCTCCCCAGTTACATCTGATGGACACTAAGAGGTTCTGAAAGGGTCGGCACCAGGTTAAAGTGTCCTCATCAAGGCCCGCTGCCTTGATAAACCTGCCGAACCCTATTTTTTCATGGTTCATCCTTACTTATTGAATCCCAGTGTCGTGCTTAGCTTTCTCACCTGCAATGTGAAGAGGAGAAGAGGGGCCCCAAATCTTGCCTTAATCTCTTGTGTTAGCTAGAATTCCATCAGTGAAGTGATAGAAACCAAATGCCGCTGCCTTGAGCAGCAAAGGGAAGTCATGATTGGCTCAGATAATTGTGATCCAAGTGTGAACTTCAGGTATAGCTGGGTCCAGGGGTTCAGGTCATAACCAGCAGGACTCAGTTCCCTTCGTGGCTTGGTTGTGCTTCCCTCTGGTTTGCTTCTTCCCAGACCTTGTGGCAAAGTGACTGTCAGCGGTCCGAGGCTCCTACCCTTCTGCTTAAGATGCCTGTGGGAAATTACACCGTCCTTTCCAATGGCTCTAAAGAATAAATCATGAGCAGGGCTCTGATTGGCCAGTTTGGGTCATGTGCCTGCCCATGGGGCCAGTGTAGGGTCAGCCCCATCTGAACTCTGTGGACTGAATGGGATTATTGTAGAATGGAGGAGGGGGTGTCCCTAAAGGGATGCCATCTGCGAGAAAAAATAATGTCCACTGCCCTCACAATACAAATGTGCAAACATACACACACGCGCACACACGTGTGCACACATATGCACACACGCTGTACTTGACAGGCGATATTAAGCTCTTAAACCTCCCCAAATATACACCTTAATTGGGGTTATTCTTGTATTTACTGCAACCAGACGCCTCCCCCGTTATGGACGGGCGTCAGCGGGAAAGACCAGCGCTGCCGTTTGAGACATCCAACTGTTACCTTCTTCCAGAAATCAAAAGGCGAGTTTCCTTCCTTTTGTTAATCATCTCTTTTACAAGATTTCACCTTTTGTTTTTCCGCACTTTACAAGGAGGAGAGGTGTCTTTACGCTGTGCGTGGATCTGGGCGGTTAATGGAAGGCTTTGATTTGTGAGTAAGAGCGAGTCCTGGGTGTGCACAGGAGGCTCCAATAGGCTGGGGACCGTACCTTCAGGTTCATGCCTTCCCCCAGCACTGGAGCCGGAGGACTGGACGGAAACTTTAAACATTTTGAGCAATACCTAGAATATGTATAATTTATAAGCCACACACCGTTGGCTGTCAAATAGGCGATTGATCTGCCTCGGAACTTGTTAATTATCTTCCACATACATTACGCCTTCACAGATCTTCAGTATACTGAGTATCAATATTAATAAGATTATAAAACACTATTGATAATTAGGAACAGAAGAGCCCAGGCCTTTGATTCTAGCTGTTACAAATGCCCTGCCTCTCTCTAGATTAGAAAGCGGCCACTTTCCATCTCATAATATCAGATCAGAACATCCGTGTCCTAAAGTGGGCTATTAGGAGGCAGCTAAGATCTGCACCAGGATGCGAGGGGCTATTTGAAAACGAGTGAGGGAGCATCACTGATGTGTGAGAAACCTGTGTCTCCTCTACAAGAGGGCTAAGGGGTGGGAGAGATTGAAGGCGGAGCTGTGCCCACGTTGATCAAGCCAACTTCCTCATTTTCTTTGTCCAGACCAGTCAGCTGGGTTTGGGTTGGCAGGATATTCACCAGGACGGCATTTTATCTTTTTCCAGTTGGGAAGACAGAGGAAGGAAGGGGCTGGGAGCGTTAAGGCGGATTTCAAGCCCGGCCCATTCTGGATGGCACTTGGTTTTCTATTTTCTCTCTTTGGAAGAGCCTCGTCTTTTATGTTTTTGTTGGGTTCACAAACTCATTAACATCAAAAGGCAGATCTGCCACTAACTAGGAAAATGCAAGCCATTTCCCATATAAATAGAAAGCACTGAAGCTGGGGGTGGGGCCTGGGTCCCCCCTGGGGGTCCTCACCTGGCAGAGGAGAGGGGGAGGGTAGGAAGCAGAAGGGATGCACTGAGGATCTGCTAAAGGCCAGGCCCCCTGGGTATGAGCAGAGAGAGTAGAGCACAGTTGGCTTTGCAGAGCAAGAAGCCTGGGATAGTGAGGCTGGCTTTTGGCCTGAGCCTTTCTGAGAGTGACTTCCATTTTTGAGGTTCTTTATAGATAAAATGAAGAAATGCCAAAAGGGTACCAGCAATTCGTGTCTATTTTAACTCTTTACATTTGACAAAGCAACACTTGACACCCTTCCCCCAACACGACCCAGGTAAGTGTCCCATTCTCAAGACCACGGAGGATGTAGAAGGTGTGTTATTAAGTTTCACCTGGGCTGTCTGGTCGTCATGGCCACAAGGAAAAGGTGCAGGATGAAGGACTTCTTTCATCTTGTTTCAGAACCTCAGTGATAGTGGAGCTACTTTGGGAGATAAGATCAAAGTCTTGGCCCAATGGCGTTCCTGCTCTACATCGCCCTGCTCTAGGCCCATCAGAGCACTGGGCCCTGGGTGCGTGACTGGTGAGTTTGGCAATGCTCTCTGTGTGGCAGACAGGGCTGCCGTGTTGCTGAGCTCCAGGGGGCGCCATTGGCACCAGAGCCCATGTGAAGGATGTCCTTGCGTTGTGCAGGGCAGAGCCTGTGTGCCCAGTCCTGGTGGCCCAGGTAGAATGGTGTGGTTTCCAAAGAAATGGGAAAAGTCATCCAGTTCCAGTAGATACACCTTCCCCAGAAAAACACAGCACCCCCCCCTCCCCATCCCCTACACACACACACACACACACACACACAGAAGTCATCCAGTTCCAGTAGATACAACTTCCCCAGAAAAACACAGCACCCCCTCCCCCTACACACACACACACACACACACACACACACACACACACACATCTCAACTACAAGCACCAAACGGCAATCCTTTGGGGGTTGAGTTCTCCCTACTGTCAAGTGTCAGAAATACGGGTTGGCCAGGATTCTCCACCAGCAAAGTCAACCTCCAAGGGACTGAAATAACTACTCTAATTGACAATCTTAAGGTAATTCATCATCATCAATGTAGAAAACATCTGTCTGTTCGAAAGCACTTGCACGAAGACGGTGTGTACTTTGGAAGGAATTCCTGGCCATCCTGGGTGAAATCGAATCCAAAAAGTGACAGGTGACTTGATACCAAAAGGCTAATTCAGGGACCGTATTCACTTTACTGAATAATGCTCCACTTTACAAAAATATTTCCCTGAAGGATTTCCTTCTACAGCAAGCCCTTGTTAGCATGTTAATAGCATGAGGCCATTGTCTATAAATAGCGATGGCCTCATCACTTTTAGGGGGTGCTCCGGCTGTGGGGGTGGTGGGCATCAGGGTTAGGAAATGCTTACAGACAAGGAAGAGGACCCCAGCTTTTATGAACAAGCACCCTTTGTCCCCTATCAGATCTATACTCCAGCAGCTCAAAGCGTTACCCTCCTGAGGCTCCTGGAGACCGCTGTGGGGCAGGCATGCCATCACGGATTTTACAAGAGGGAGGGGAATCCCAGCTCTGAGAGCCAGAGTGACTCATCCAAGTTCACCAGCAAGTCAGTGGGCAGGCCCGAGGCCCTCCCTGCTCCTGCAGCCCGGCCCGAGTGTGCTGTGTATTTTTCAAAGCTCAGGAGTTTCTCCCTCTAGAAGCTCAATTGTCCTGACTTTAAATGTGGGCCGGACTGACTCTAAGGAACAGAAAATGGAAAGGAAAATGCATTAACTTTAGAGCAGAGAAACCTCACAAACATCACGTTAACTGAGGTTAATGTCAAAGCTAACATCACGAGTAATAAGACAGATTGATACAAGGCAATAAAAAAAGACACATCATCTCTCTAACCTCAGTTTAGTCAGGAGAGAACATCAGTCAACCCCAGATGGAGGGGCATTCTACAAAAACACCGAGCACTGCTCTTTAAAGGTATCAAAGTCATGAAAGCGGAGGAAAGATTGAGAAACGGTCGCAGATTGGAGGGGACTAAGGGGACATGATGGCTAAATGTCATGTGGGATCCTGGATCCTGGGACAGAGGAAAGGCCATTCGTGGGGAAACTGGGGAAATCGAAATAAGCCTGCAGTTTAGTTAACAGCATCACGCCTGTGTTCATTTCCTAGTCCTGACAATGCACCTGGCTATGGAAGGGGATATTAGAGAAAGCTCTCTCGCCTCCTTCTTGACTTAAATGTTACCTTGATAATGGAGTCTTTCCTAACCCAATTTAAAATGGCTACTCTTGCCTTCCCTGATCCTCCGTATCCCCTGTCTGTTTTTCTCTATAGCATTTAACTGCCACTCAACATACGGGGTACTATTATTCATCTTGTCTGTGGCCATCTTTCTTCAGCAGAACCTCAACTCCAAGAAAGCAGAGATTCTTGCTTGTTTTGGGTGCTGCTGTAAATCCAGAACTTAAAACTGGGTGTTGCACAAAGTTGGCATTCATTAAATCTTTGTTGAATGGGCAAATGAATGTTCTAAATCCCGAAGCCTCCAATCTGGCTGGTTTCAGGCTGATGTGTGGAGGACAGCATCACCTACTGGCAATGTATGGCATTGCAGTTCAGCTCTATTAGACAAGAGGGAATCACAAAAGTGGTTAGACCCCATTAGGGCACATGCCGAGGTTGTGGGCTCAATCCCCTGAGTGGGGTGTGCAGGAGGCAGCCAATCAATGATTTTCTCTCATTGATGTTTCTCTCTCTCTCTCTCTCTCTCTCTCTCCCTTCCTCTCTGAAATCAATACACATATATATTTAAAAAAAAAGAGTAGTTAGGAGAACCTTCAGCCTATAGACCAGAGGTCAGCAAACATTTTCCCAAAAGGGCCAGACAGTAAATATTTCAGTCTTCCTGGGCCATACGATCTCTACTTCAAGTACTCATCTCTGTCACCGTAGGGGGAAATCAGACATAGGCGATATGTAAACAAACAAGAGTGGCTTACTTATAGACACTGAAATTTGAATTTAATTTTTATGTGTCCCAAAATATTATTCTTTTGAGTTTTTCCAATTATTTAAAACTTAAAAACCATTCCTGGCTTGTGGGCCATATGAAAATTGATGGTGGATCAGGTTTGGCCTATGGGCTATGGTTTGCTGACCACTGTTATCAACAATCTCCAAGTGACTCAAAGTGGGAGAGAAGGATCCACTTTCCAGGGAGACTAGCCAGAAGGCCACTCATTGTTAAATTTTGTGTAACATGCCTGGGTGAGAAAGCACCAGGCAGTAGCCAAGTGAGAAGAACCACTCCCCTCTTCCTACTTCCTTCCTCTGAGAGAGAGAGATGGCCTGATGCACGAGGGCACAATGACAGGCCATTGCAGATAGGGTGACGCAGGAATCAGACTGATGAAGGTGCAAAGGCTGTGAGTTTATTTGTATGGGCCAATAGGCTCTTGGCTGAAATCTGTACCCCTGGCCCCAGGCAGCTTGTGGAGGTAGAAAAGGTGGCAAAAAAACCTACTTAATGCCTTTATGACCACAGGAGAGGTGGGCCGTTTTAATAATCAAAATATCAGACAGTATTAGTGTCTCTGAGCATAATGCTGGCTCTATGTGACCTCTCCTGAATGAGACAGGGGCTGAGACCAAAGATGACAAGATGCCATTTTGTACTGAAAGAGACGATTAAAACCCCAGAACTTCAGGATGAAAAATTCCAGACACATACAGAGTAGAAAACAAAGCAAAGGGAACCCCCAGGTACCCAGTCACCCAGCTTCAAGGGCTGTCAACTCACAGCCAAACTTGTTTCATCCAGAGCCCAACTGCAGATGACTCTGCAGTGAATTCCTGATATGTCAATTCATTAGGCAAAGGCTATTTTAATTACAAAGGAATTCATTACGTAGAATTCCCAAACGACTCAAAACTTATTTAGATGAATGAAAAAAATAAAGTTACACAGAAGAAAAGCAAAAAAAAAAAAAATCATGTTCTCACTATCCAGAGATAATCATTGTTAACAGTTTTCCTTCCATATTTTAAAAAACCAAAAAAAGTATCTTACCATCTATAGCCTTTGAACTTGATTTTTCTCCATTCTTGATATATCTATGACACATCGTTCTATGCTAATTAAATACACAGCTGCATCATCGTTAATAATGACTCTGCAAGTATCCATATGTGGATATTCCTTTGTCTTCAAGCCATTAGTCTATTTTAGTAGTTAGTCTATTTTAAATCCTTTTGCTATTATAATGATACTATAGTAAACATTTTGGACCAGATATCTTGTGCCCTTGTTGGATCATTTTCTCTGGATAATATACTAGAGGTAGAATTTCTGGGGCAAAGGGCACACACAGATTTAAGGCTTTTTACTCCTATTGCCAAGATGCTTTCTAGTAAGGTGACACCAAGGCCATGCCAAACACACCAGGCAGGCACGGGTGCCTGTCACCTCCCTCCTTGCCAGAGTGAATATTAACATTCTCAGCACCTTTGCCAATCTGATAGGTTGAGAGTTGTACCTTGTCATTTTAATTTGCATTTCTTTGATCACTATGGAGGTTAACTATTTTGTAAATGTTGGTTGGCCAACATTGTAGATTTATTTTTGAACTCTTGTATGGAAATTTTAAAAAAATAACAAAAGGAGAGATAATCCATATGTAGTCAACAGCCAATTTCAACATTTATCAAAACATGACCAATCTTGTTTCACTTACATCTTCTCCTCCTTCACATTGACAAATACACCGAATTACTCTAAAACAAATCCCAGAAATAATGTCAGTTATACATTTTCAGTAGACATTTTAAGTATAAAAGGATTATTTTGTAATAACATGACCATGATATGATCATCAAACTTAAAAATAACAATAATTTGTGAAAATACCAGCAAATATCCAGTGTTCAGATATCTCTGATTATTCATGGTCCTTTTCTTAATAGTTGGTTTATTTGAATGAGGATCCAAACAATGTCCACACACTTATATGTGATTGATATGCCTCTTAAGTCTCTCTTTTTTTTTTAATTGAAGTAAAATTCACACATCATACAATTAAGCATTTTTAAGTGTATAATTCACTAGCATTGGTGGGTTCACAATGTTGGACAACTGCCTCCTCTCTCTAGCCTCAAAACTTCCTCACCACTCCAGAAGAATTCCCTGTGCTCTTAAGTCATTATTCCCCATTAGAGGCCTGGTGCACAGATTCGTGCACGTGTGGGGTCTGGCCTATGGGGGGAGGGGCTGCAGGCGGTTGGCCAGCCACCCTGCCCCCTGGTAGAACTCCCAGTCAAGAGGACAATTTGCATATTAGCCTTTTATTATATAGGATTCCTCCCTCCCCCCAACCCCTGGCAATCATGAATCTACATCCTGTCTCTATGCATTTTCCTTTCTGGATATATTTTTAAAAAATATATTTTTATTGACCTCAGAGAGGAAGGGAGAGGGAGATAGAAACATCAATGATGGGAGAGAATCATTGGTTGGCTGCCTCCTACACACTCCCTCCTGGGGATCGAGCCCACAACCCAGGCATGTACCCTTGACCAAAATAAAACCCGGGACCCTTTAGTCCACAGGCCAATGCTCTATCCACTGAGAAAAATCAGCTAGGGCCTATTCTGGATATTTTATATAAAGGAACCCTGTAAGCGACCTTTTGTGTCTGATTTTAAGGGTTTTTTTTGGTTTTTTTTAATCAATAGATTCCTCCTCCCACTTTTCTTTTTCTTGAACTTTTATTTGTTGAAAAAACTGGGTTGTTGTAGTTTCCCACATTCTGGATCGTGTTGACCATGACCAGGGTCCTGCTTAACATGTTCCCCTGTCCCCTACACTTTCCGTAAGTAGGTCATTAGAACTAGAAGCAGGATCCAATTCAGGCTTGATGTTGGGCCTCTTTCACAAATAGAGCTACGTCAGTGGTCGGCAAACTGCGGCTCGTCAAACTGCGGCTCGCGAGCCACATGCGGCTCTTTGGCCCCTTGAGTGTGGCTCTTCCACAAAATACTGGCTCTTCCACAAAATACTGACTTCTGTGCATGAGCCATGAAGTTTCAATCGCACTGTACATGCGCGCCTGGACTCGGTATTTTGTGGAAGAGCCACACTCAAGGGGCCAAAGAGCCGCATGTGGCTCTCGAGCCGCGGTTTGCCGACCACGGAGCTACGTTGTCCTCCTTGACTGGAGGGGTTCATTACCTCAGCGCTCTCAGCCTGACCCTTTCACTAGCAGGGCTCCCATCAGCCTGTCACTGAGTGATCCCAGGTGCCGTTGCTGGCCACTGCCTGGATCGTTATTTCATCAGGGGTTGTAACAGGTGATACTCTAATTCTGTCATTCTTTTGCATTGATTGTCTGAACATCTTCTATAAATAAGAACTTTCTTCTGTCAGTTATTCTGAAAGGTAATTCCGGCTAGAAAGGCAGGCAAAGACTCGATTCTTCTTTAACTTGCCAGTTTTCAGAAAAACAGATTCGCTCCCTAGCTTCTTCCAAAATGTATGAGTTTTTCTTTTAAAGTATCATTATGAACTCATGGATTTGAACATATATGTGTTTTGATTGGATACAGTCATTGTTATTTTATACTCAAATTTCCCCACCTTTGGCCAGGCCAGGTTGGTCCTATGTCTTTTTGACACCCCTGTTTGGGTCCATTCTTGGCTTTTGAATGCAATGGAAGGCCCCATCAAGCTTCTATAAGGTTAGAACTACCCCTTCCTCATTGAAAGAGAAAATAGCCAACATCATCCCAAACACCAGACATCTGCCCTCCTTCATTCGGCTCAATCCTCTTTTTCTGTTTCCAGTTTCAACATTCTCCCAGTTCAAAATAAGACTGCACTTGCCTGCCTCGCATTCACGAATATATTAAATGTTGGCCTTGGGGATGTGGTGACTGGACCGGAGGAGCACTTCTGTGGTCGCCAGGAGACCCTGGTTCTCAAAGGGGAAACCAAGGCTAGGCCTCCCATGGCCCCACCTTTCACTCCCCGCCCTCACAGTGTCAGCCTATGGCTCGGCCGGCCGCTATCCCCTTCCCGGGAAAGCAGGCCCCGGCAGGAGAGGAGCCCTTCTTTTCCAAGTGGGGCTCTCCTGTCTCGTTCATAGATCCCCGATAACCACCCCGCTTACAGGACCCGCTGAGGGCTGTCATTACAGCAACCGCATTTCCTAAACCCGTTATCATAAGCTCAGAGCTGACGGCTGGGAAAAGGGGACAGACTCCGTGAAATACAGCTCTACCGGGGAATACGGGGCATGTCGGGGCCAATGTTGGAATAAGACATTGAACTTTGGAGAAAAGGGAAAGGAGCAATTTGTTTTGAGAAAAGTCAAAAAATAGTCCAACGAAAACATCCCATCTAAAATAGACTCGCAAGCGCACATGAAGAGAAATGGGTGACAGGGTGGATGGAGGTCGGGGCCCAGGGGAGCCCTGGGACCCTCGAGGAGGTGCTGAATGTGAGCGTTGATTTTCTAGTAAATTAACCAGGCTTTGCTCTGCTAATTACATATAATGACAATTGCCGTCTACTGAGGATTGAGAATGTGTCAGGCACTGTGCTAAGTGTTTTATCTGTCCTATATCATCGAAATGTAGATACTAAGGTGTTGAAACATTTCATCCATCACTAGTCCGTCTGTCTATTCATCCGCCCACCCATCCATCCACCCACCCACCCTGCGAGCATTTACTGAGCAAGTACTAGGTCCCCAAGAAGATAGTGACCAGATGCCTACCTTCCTGCTCTTACAGCTGATTGGCGGAGGCCCAGCACAGTGTGGGAACGCAACGCGAGAGGATTTTCCCAGGAATCTGCCCACGGGCCTTGGGTTCCAGGCCCACCTCCCACCCTGTGAGCCAGAAATTAAAACGCATTCATTAATCTCATCTTAAAGCCCCCAACAGCTCTCTGCTTCAAGTGGTAATAAATATTTCATGCCCAATTGTGCTGCGTTCCTCGCTGTGTTTATTAAATGGAGTTTCTCATAATTCCAGTTATTCATTTTAATAGGTCAGGCCTTGGCTCTGATTTAAACAGACCGCTGAGGAAACAGCCGTGGTTAAACATGGTAACAATATGGATTATTAATTTAATTGGCCGGCTATTGCTTGTTTGGACTCAGAGCTAACACATTTAGTTCGGTCTCTGGTGGCCCATAAACCACAAAGGTCGTGACTCTGACATTCAGAAGAATGGGAAAAAGGAATGGAGGTTGAGATTAGGAGAAAACCCTACAACGCAGCATGGGGAAGACACGCAGGGAAGCGGCGCGCTTGCTGGAGGCAGGGCCGGCCAAGGGGACTCAGCTGTGGGCTTCTCGTTAGAGCTTCTGCAGCAACCGCGGTGCAGGCTGGCAACTGCCAGGAGCCAGCAGCTCACCCAGTTTTCCGAAAGGGCCAAACCCTGAGCTATGGTGACAAAGCACCACAACCCAGTAAGGCCTCGCCTCTCTTCCGAATGCCCGAGCAGCACGGGAGGGTCATGCGCCGTGCAAAAAGCAATGGAGAAGGTGGGGGTTATCAGCGCAGCTCCTTCCCCACCTCCTCCAGCTCCCAAACATCAGAGCCGCGAGCTACTGACCTCCTACGCAAAAGGCCCTGTGAGCCCTAGCCAGTTTGGCTCAGTGGATAGAGCGTCGCCTGTGGACCGAAGTCCAGGGTTTGATTCTGATCAAAGGCATGTACCTCGATGGCAGGCTCCTCCCCGGCCTATGCCCTGCTCGGGGCATGCGCAGAAGGCAACCAATCGATGTGCTTCTCTCACATGGATATTTCTCTCTGTCTTTCCCTCTCTCAGAAAAATCAATGGGAAAATATCCTCGGGTGAGGATTAAAACACACACACACACACACACACACACACACACACACAAAGGCCCTGTGAGCTTTCTAGGTGCCTCCCAATGTCTGCAGGGGACCCCAGGACCCTGAGATCTAGATGAGATCAACTTGACCTGCACTTCATCGCCTTCCCTGAAGGGTCTGCCAATTCACAGGCGAGCCTTCCTTTCCTGCTCTGGAGCCCACTGCAGCTGGGTGGGTCCCACTGACAGACGGATTCACAACCCCCTCGACTGACCCACGTATGAAATTTAGCCCCTTCCGTGATTTCTGCTGCAAACCCCACTCACTCGAAGCACATCTGAGCGTTGGGAGACTTGGCTGGGGATCTCGCCCGGACGGAGGGCCATGTCACTGTGGTTAGACATCAGACATCAGGAGGACGCTCTTGCTCATTAAAGCCCGTGCTCCCTGGGCTGAGAGTGCTGGATGGGCTGCCAGACGCTAGGGATTTTCTAGCTTCGCGTCGTCTGGCTGACTTTTCTCTCTGCCCCCCATTTCCTCTGCCTGGGAGAGTGGTTCTTGACTTGGCATCCACGGACTTCCAAGGTGTTCTGGGAGGGGAGGGGGCTGTGAAATGGGATGAGAGGACATTGCAGTTATCAAGCTGTTCTATAGCTTCCAGCTGGACTTCAGTATTGGCTGCACCTGTGAGCGCAGCGTAGGGATATTAGTGGGGCCTGTGACTGTTCGTTCCTCTGGGAGACCCAGGGATCTTCCCATGGCATCTGCCCCTGGCACTCTCCTCTGACGTGGTGCTAGTGACCTGACCACTTCTAGGTTGCAGAACATCACGGTGTCCTTGTCCTCAGGTCCTCATGAGACACACTTGTCACCTCCTGAGCAGTCCTGTCCCAGTGGTTCAGCCCCTAATGGCAAAGTTGTGCATTTCCACACCTGGAGTCCAACTCCAAAATCTTTAGAGGATTCCGTTTTCCTGGGAGAGCAAGCTGTGGACTTTTGAACTACATTGATGACAGTCTATCTTCGTGAATCAAGATTTTCAACCTGATCAACCATCAAAGTGAAAAGAAAAACCACTTGAGTACCCAGCACGACATGCGCGTTGCCTTCTCGGAGATAAAACGGGTCACATTGTCTGGGATCAAGACAAGAAACAGTAGCCTGTTTAAACAGATGTCTCTTTAAAAAACTAAAATCTAAGTTAATGCCGCCTATATTTCAAGTGCATTGTCTTATTATATAAATGTACTTATAAACCAGCACATACATGAATCCACCATGATATAAGAACATATTTTGATAGCATTCTAATATAATTGGTTTCCTTTTCATCCTGTATATTTTGTTTTATGCATTTACAAATATTAACCTAAGAAGGAGTCCCTACCCTTCCCTAGGTGCTGGTGTGGTCCCAGCAGCAATGGAGAAGAAATACTACGATTTTCTCTCCCTGCCATGTGGAGTAATCCAGCTTCACTCAGCCCACGTGACCCGGCCACGCTCTAAACCGCCCCCTGAGAGGGATCCAGTCCTCACCCCCACCCTTCACATGCCCACTTGCGCCCCGAATCCTCACCATCACCAGACCCCAGAGCTGCTGGAGAAAGTGGAGGGCAGGGAGATTGGGTAAGTTTACCTCTCATATTTGGAAGATTCAGGCCAGTTGTCTAGTAGCAGCAAAAACCCCATCATTATTGGCATGGCCGTGCCAGTTCCCCAATCGCAGAATGTGACCAAGATATAAGAGAACAGACCTCAAATCTGGAAGCAGTGGTTTGTGGACAAGCAGAATTGGGTCAGTTTCCTCGTTCCGCTCCTGTCTCAAAAGTTGATGGCTTTTGCAGCTTTTACATCCTCTCAAATGTGTTATCCCCAGAGAAGGCGCAGGCTGAGCTGGCAGTGGGGGGAGAAGGCTCTGAGGAGCATCGTATCCCATGTGTGGCTAGTGCCCGCCACATAGAAGCACCCAACACATTGTTCACTTCATGAACAAATGAGTGAAGGAAGGAAAGAAGGCTTTCTATAAATTACTAAAGGAAGGGAGAGACTAGGAAGGATAAATCTGTAAGCAGCATTACCCCTAAGAATAAAGGGGCCCATCTTACCTGTGTGTGTGTGTGTGTGTGTGTGTGTGTGTGTGTGTACACATGTGCACATACGAATCAAATTACAAATTAGAGAGGAAAAAACATCAGAGATGTGATGTGTATCATTTAATCACAACAGAAACCCTACAGAGTTCCCCAATGCACTGGCATTTACACCATCTGTGTGGCTGCCAACACACTGCTGCTGGTGGCCCTTGCTCCTGTCCCTCTCCATACTGTCCACACACCAGCTCAGCTGCAGGGGAAGAAGGGGGCCTTTGGCTCCCCAGGGTGGGGGTGGGCCGTGGGGCAGAGTGGGGGATTGGAGTTGGGAGAGGGGAGCACAGGCAGAATGAGTGGCTTGTCTGCATCTTACATGGACCAACAAGAGGCAGGGGACTTGCCCATGGACATCGGCTCCTAAGCACATCCCATAAGGAGGTGAGAAACAGTCGAGACTTCCCTGAAAAAGAGGCGGGGGCCTGCCCTCTTCTCCAGAGACCCAACCCCACCTCGAGGAGGCTGGAGGTCTCTGGGAAAAGCAAGCTGGGCATTTTTAAATTTCTTTTGAGATCCAAAGGGAAACATGTTCACTTCTAAGAGTCCTTTAGGAGTAGAGCTGATGGTTCTCCGTACTGGTGTAAACTTGTGTGATGTGGGTATACACACGTGCTCACAGCAGTGTGGTGGTGAGGAGAACCAAGGCTGAGCAAAGAGTTGCGAGTTCCTCCTACATGCCAGGCAGAGAGGGAGATCCAAAAACTGGCGATGCCTTTGTCCTGCAGGGAGATTCCAAGTGAACCAAGGAACGGGGCAGGCTCGGCCCACGCCTGTCAACGAGAGGTCTTCTGATCGACGAGCTGCCATCTTGGGTGGCCTTGTCACCTGGTGTCTCCAGGAGAGAGCCCTCCACTCTCTCTCTGGCCTACACTGTTGGCCATGCCATGCTAGTGCCCCAATCGCCGGCTTCAGAAAGACTGGGTTTGGACATCTCCAGGTGTTTATTTGGTTTTTCCTATTTCTTGGTTTTTAATTGGTTTCAGATGTGAGTACCCAATAGAGGCCCTGAATAAATAAAACAGATCATAAAATATGGCCAAGCAAAATGGGCGTGAGTAATCCCAGAGTGCATGGAAATGCACTTCCAGAAAGGCTCATAAATAAGGAGGTGGAAACAGTAGTCTATTTTCCCTTTAATGGAAAGCCAATTAGGAACCCTCTCTGGACTGGAAGGAAAGAGCCAGGTTCCTTTGTTCTGTAATGAGGTGGGGGTGGGGGTGGTGTGGGTGAGGGGAGGCCACTTGGCTCGCCAGAACAGGGCCGAGAAAATACTGTGGTCCCTGGGTCTGCAGGGAGTGATGAAGCAGGAAGTTCAAGGCCTGGGCATCCCAGGCCATCTCAAGCTTCTCCAACTCCTTCCCAGTCAATGAAGGGAGCTCTGAAAGCCCAGGCTGACTTGGGAAAAAGAATTAGAAAACTATGTGGAGGCCCATAGCAGGAAGACTCCCTGAGACCTCACAGAATCCTGTTGTTTCTGACCCATGATTGGCTCCTGCCCCTCCCTCAAGGAGGCATCCTGACTGGTACCGTGGTTGGGGTGCCAGCTTTGAGCAGCAAGAGGAAGGAAGACAGTGCAGCATCAGGGCCCCAGCAGACCCCCAGAGAATCATTTCTTTCCCATTGCTTCCTCCTCACTCCATACACTTGTCCTCTCTGAGCTGCTAATGCCCATCATGGTCTTCTGGGTAGAATGTTGTAGATGATCTCATTCCACTGAGGTTGCGAAGCTGCAGTGTCCTTCCCCCAAAGGAGGGACCTGAGAAACAGAAGGAATGTGACTTTCCAAGCTTAGCCTCTGAGCAGCAGCAGCAGAAATCAGTTCTCTTCCCTCCCCACGACTCCAGGTGGCTGGTGCCCGCCTGGTGACTGTGACTGAGGTCCTGGTGGGCCACCCCCCAGGAGCATGAGAGATGCAGCATAGCAGAGTGGTCAAGAGCACAGGCTTTGCAGTCAGGTAGACCCACGTGAGGTGCTTGAGAATCCCTCCATCCCTTAGTAGCTGTGTATCCTTGGTCAAGTTTCTTAATTGCTTAAGTCTGATTCTGCATTTGTAAGATAAGGCTAATGAACTTACTTTTTGCTAATGTGAAGCAATCCAGCCAGCCCTTTGGAATAGCCAGTGGGTTCCCCATGGGCAGAGCGTGGGCTTGGGAACATCACAATGGAGCCACCACTTGCTCAGTGGGAAAGGTGCCCTCCACAGAACAGCTCAGTGCACTGAAGGGCCCAGGGAGGCAGCCCCATCCGGCTCCAGGTGCATGCTGACTAGAGTGGAGGATGCTTGCTGAGTCTTCTTGGAGAATCGAAGCAATTCAGTGCCCACCAATAGTGAGTCACTGCAGGAAACAGGAGGCCCCTCAAAGCCATGCTTTGTGCATATGCTTCTAACTCAGAATCGGCTGCAGTCTTTGGAGAGAGGAATGCACGGAGCAGAGCTGCTCTGCTGTGTAGGAGCTGGGGCTAGGGCTTTGGCAAAGGCCACAGATGGAGCCTCTGATGCCTTCATTCCTTGATGAGTTTTTTAAAGACCTTCCCAGCCCCACAGCCCTCCCCCACTGAAATGGGTAAACCACGACTCTCCCTTTAGTGGGAGCCCAAGGAATTCCTTGAACACCAGAGAGATCCTGAAGAAGACTGTGAGGTCTCAGGAGACTTGACCATTGGTGTTTGCCATCAGTGGAACGGGGGCAGGTCCCATCACCTTTTGCTGGTCACTTGTTCAGCAGGGCAGGGAAGGGGGAAGAAATATTTGTGAAACACCCATGATGGACTAAATGCGCTGCCCCTCACCCATGATTATGTCTTGGCGTCATTATACAGATGCAGAACCTTGAGCTCAAGGGCTCCATAAGCTGCCCAGGCTCAGGCCCTGCATCACTCAGAATTTGATGGCTGCAGCAAAAGAAACTCATTCTTAAAGGCCCAGGGAAAATCTGAGCATGCGGGCCTTACAGTGACAAGGAGGCAGTCTGCTTTGGGTTCAGAGGTAGTAGGAGCTGATAGACAAGCCCACTGGGGGTTGTCGGCAAGATGAATGAGCTTCAACTCATGACCCCACTCAAAATTTACCCTCTTAGAAGAGTCTCATGAGTTGGGCATGGCCTCCTGCCGTATCTTGGGCAGGGAGGGCATGGCACCTTGAAGGACAGTCCCACCTAGACTGAATATGCAGTGGGAGAGAAGTGATCCCTGGAGGAAAATTGGGAAGGGACATAGTGCCAGTAGTTGGTAGGCACAGCCAATGTCCATTGGTCACGGCATGTGAGTGGCAGAGCTGGATTCAAACCAGATCAGCAGCCCAAAGCCCATGAGGATGGCCCATCATGGCCACATGCTGACGCCCCACCTCCAGCGGCCCTCACTTCTCTGTGCAGACTTTCGGCTTCCTCTTTGGTGGGCCCCGTGATGCTGGCACTACTGGGGAAAGGTTCATGCCCTGTGGGAGAGGAACTCTCTGAAGAGGGCCGTGGAAGGGGAAGTGAGAGAGATACAGTGACAATTTAAGAGTTAGACAGTGCCAGGGAGAAGTGGGACGGGCCTGTGGCTTTCTCAACGTGGGAAAATGAGAAATCACCAGGAAGCTTTGTGGGGGAAGGGACATAGACAGGGACCAAGTTCGAGGAAGAATCCCTGGGGCAGAAACTATCGGGATCATCTCAAATGGACAGGAAGCCGAGGTATACTTTGTCCGCTGTGCAGAAGTATTTGAGGTGTCCTATTGTACAACACTTAATCAAGGAGAGCGTGAAACCAGAGGCGGCAGGTTTAAAGAAATGTCGAGGGGGAAAGTATATAGTCACCAACCTGTGCTTGGGACATTTGACATTTAGTTCCGGGCTTCCTGGCAGCAAAGGCAAAATGGCAACATGATGGGTTATATAATCTTCATTGTCTCATAAAAGGAAGTGAACTTGCAAGTCGGAAAACACAACATTTCTCCTAAATTCTAGAAGGAAACTAACCCGGTGGGACGTTTTCTGCTGGAATTTTACTGAGCCTGAGGAACATTACCACTAAGGCCCTTATCGTGTGACTTGTGAAAAGGGAAGAGTATTCCTACAGAGTGCCCCTCTGGGGGCTGGAAAGGTTCCCGCAGGCTACCAAGTTCATCTGCCACAATAGCCCCATTGCAGGCCTCGGCCCTCTTCACGCCCTGCTCTGTCTTGAGGGGGCTGCACCCCACAGGCTGCATCTCTCAGGCACCTTATTGACTGGCTTCCTACCCGGCTGGGCCGGTGGGCAGCCCTGGAGGAGGCGGGGAGATGTAAGGAAGGGCCTTCCCATTTGGCCCAGGACGGAGACTCTGGCGGCACTAGTTTATCCCGTGGCTTCCCCTCTTCTGACACCTCCCTGTGGACGCAGCTTGGCCTGGGCGCCCTGGCTCACTCTGGTAACCCGCCCCCTCCCCCTGTCCCTCTGGCCGAGGGTGCTGGCAGCTTCTATGCTGCTTATCGGTGGACGACTCAGTGGCCCTGTCTGGATTCTCAGCTCTGCCATGTCCGACAGAACCACTTCCTGCACCCAAGCCCCCTATTTCCCATACTCCGGTGGTTTCTGTTTCCCAGGTAGACGCCGCCTGCTACCCTCACTGACCGGTCAGGTCCTCAGCCTCAACCCAGCATCCCCAGAAATGGCTCCCCTTCCCACTCAGGGCGTCTGTGTCACCGCGAAGGCGGGGCACCTGAAGGCAACACTGAGCAGGGGCTCGCCCGGGGCTGGGACCTGGATTAGAGGGCGGAAGCAGAGTGTTCTGGGCAGAGGAGGAAATGGACAAAGGCTTGTCGTTTGCAGTGAGCTGGGCACAGTCAAAGAGCCATGCGCACGTGGACTGTGCTTGTTCAATAGACACATCTCGGCAATACCACGGCCTGGTGTCATAGGGACCATGTGTAAGGCCCGGGCCTCAGGGAGCACCCTGAACTGATTCTGTCCAATCTTTTGAGGGTTTTAGGCTTGAGCCACAACTTTCCCCAAGTGCCACTCCAGTCCCAGAATATACCACAGATTCTTTGATCCGCTGTAGTTTCTGTTTGCAAACACAGTCATTCACCCTTGGGCGGGGCGGGGGGGGGGGACCTCGGACTACTGGGACTGTGGGAGGACTGGGGGTGTCAAGGGGACCCATCTTTGCTACCCCCCACAACCTACCTTTGCTTTAACCAGAACAGGAATTAAGCTTCAGGCTGTTTTTTTTTTTTTTAAGGGTCCCATGACTCACTTAGTTTGAAAACCATTAGTTAGGCAAACCACATCACACCAGGCCCTTTGTTGTAGGGAACTGTCTTGTTTCAGGGCCCCAGGTGACCCGCTGACCCGGGGTGTCTCCACAGCCAGGTAATAATAGGCCAAGCGCTAATCTAAGGAGACTCCACTGCATTTGCAGAGAGCTTTGAAATGTTCTGGGAAAAAAGCTGATCCGACGAGCAAGGTATTATATTCATGGAGAGAAAAGCCCTCCCAACTCTTTATGAAATGGATTAAGCCAGTTTCTAAGGGCTGCAGGTCTGTGTGATCTTAATCCCGCTCCCGACTCCCGATCCTCCACCTTCCTCCTTTGTTTCCAGGACGCGCACCTTCCCAGGCCAGGCCTGGTGCTCCCGGGGCAGCCCGCCTCCCTTCCCGCTCTCCCCGAGGGAAGAAGGGATGCCCTCGCCTCGGCACCCACCCACCGGGGCTGCCTTCTCCTGTGGGCACCTTTCCCGTTCAGGGATCTGATCCGATGGTGGGAAACCCGTAGGAAGTATGGTAATTACGCCATTGTGCATTCAGAGACTCAGACGGGAGAGCAGATGGGAAAAGGTGCGGATCACAACCCCACGCGATATTTGACAGCATATCCGTCAAATACAGTTCACCCAGCATCATGTCTCTGCCAGTCCCTCTGAGCTGAAGTTAATTTAAAGCGACAAGAATGACATCTGCTCTTTTCAAAGGGGCGATGCCTACTTCGGGGCTGCCCCCGTTGGTGAGACCCGGGCTGAGCCCTCCACAGTCAAAGGAGGGCTTCTTAAGGCAGGACCAGCTTCAGACCAGGACATTCCACCACCACTCAAGACCTGTGTCAGGCAATGCACTGGTTCAGGCTACTTCACTCTGTTGAGTGAGCATGGGCACCAGCTTTCTGGAGGGGCCCTCTCCACAAATGAGGCCTCAGAACTGATAACACTGCCGTAAAGCTCAGGCAGAGAGAGCCACGTGAGGGATGGATGCCCACGTGGAAGACAATGCAGAAGCTTCTCCGGTGGGTGGAAGTGCCCTGAGCCAGCATTGCCACCGCCAGAAATCTTATCCGTTGCTGATGAGCAGCTTCGGGCATGAAGTATCTATTTGCCCTTCCTTGGTTCCTACTGTCTGTGTACAAAGACTCAGAGGAAACTACAGCCTCTGTGACTGGGCAATCCCACCAGCACTTGCGACTTCTCAGGTTGCTTCATGCCAGGGTCCTGGAGGGTGTTTTCACCTCCAAAGTGAATGATGTGTCTAGGCGCTCACCTCCACCCACCATCAAATCAGCATGTCTGTCTGTTGGAAATTGAATGTGCAGAGTTGCCTTTGTTCCTCTGTCTTTAAACTAGGCAGACCCACCCACAAACCATGGGCTGCCGACTGTTAAAGATGAGTCCCTACCTTGGCCACAACTAGTGAACTCCTATTCACCCTTCAAAACCCATCTCACTGGTCACCTCTTCCTGGGCATCTTACTGAACACCCCTAGAAATTGACATTCACTTCCTCCTCTGGGCTCTGTATATACATCTGTTTCTGTACTTATCATATGGCATCATAATCACTTTTTTGCCTCTCAGATTTCCCTTTCCTGCTGTGATCACCAAGCCTTTACAAATGTTTACTGAACTGAATCACTGACTTGTTTATTAAATAAGGTAATAGCCTGGTGACCTTACCCACAGGAAATGTATGGTCTACTTCTCCAGCTTATGATACTAAACAAGGAACATCTCATTTGTTTCTCAATTAGTCATCATGACACTCCCTATACTTTGGGAATCTCCCTGAAGGCCTCCCCTTTTCCAGGGTCAGGTCAAGGTCATTTGCCCAAATCCCTCTTCCTTCACATTGACTTCTCTAGGGACCAGTGTCTTTTCCTGCCAATACATCCTGAAGATCAAATAAATGGTGGCCTTCAAAAGGAAAGCGGTTGGGGTCTAGGACTTTTTCTTCTCAGGAGGTTCTTTGGTTCATGTGCAAATCTGCCTACTTCCCCACAGCAACCAGTGGCTGCATACAAGTGGTGTGGTATGGGGCAGAGCAGCCTCTGAGGCCACACAATGTCTGTTCCCCTTCCCTGCAGGGCAGGGGCTTATACAATAATTCATAAATAATAATACAAAATAAACCATTTCACATACTCACAACTGTAAATCTACGTTTGCCCTGCCCCATTAGCATCTCAAGAAATTAATCCCCGAATAGTAAGTCCTTCCCAAAGATGTCTGGTAAAATTTCTAACATCCTCTAACATTGTTCATCCAAGACACATGAGTTGGTTTCTTCCACAAAGAGCTGCTACTTCCATGGGAGAAATCTGGTCTTTCTGTGCCCCTGCCTCACCCACACTTTGCCATGTGGAGGTCTTCTGTTCCTTGGAGCATACGGGATATGGAGAGAACCTTTGGCCCGGACTCTTTGGGGATCAGTGGCTCTGTCACCATGGCAGCTGTGTCATCAGGGCATCGCTCGGAACTGCCAGCGGGAGGTGGGGCTCCGTGTCTGGGATGGCCCTGGAGTCATCCTTGCCCAACCCTCACTGCCTCCAGCTCCATGGGCTCCTCACCAAAGGAGGAGCCTGCAGATCAAGGGCACCCCTTCTCCGGCTCACAAATGGCTAATTAACTAATTACACCTGGCCACACAAAGACCTGGCTGGGCAGGTACTCACAGGGCCAGGCCTGTGACAGAACTACTAGCAGCTTCCAGACAAGGGACTGGGGAGCTGGGCCAAGGAGTCATTTTTCTCCTTAGCGTGAGTGAGCAGCATGGTGACGGAGGGTGACTAGAATTGTTGGGGTGATCACACTAGAACAGTGGTCGGCAAACTGCGGCTCGCAAGCCACATGCGACTCTTTGGCCCCTTGAGTGTGGCTCTTCCACAAAATACCATGTACGGGCGCGCACGTACAGTGTGATTGAAACTTTGTGGCCCATGC
>NW_005366873.1:2672676-2676815 GCF_000412655.1 Myotis brandtii
AACTTTGTGGCCCATGCGCAGAAGTCGGTATTTTGTGGAAGAGCCACACTCAAGGGGCCAAAGAGCCGCATGTGGCTCGCGAGCCGCAGCTTGCCAACCACTGCACTAGAAGGTATGAAAATGTCAGATCACTACCTGGTACACGTGCGACTAATATAATATAATATAATATAAGATTGCATAACAAATGCACTTAAAAAAAATTTCCATTCCTCAGTGACACTAGCTACATTTCAAGCTCAGTTGCCACACAGAGTTACACAGCACAATTAGTTCTATTGGACACCACCGTGGAAAGTCTATTAGACAGTGTTGTTCTAGGATCAACACTGTGTGCTGGTGCCCACCCGCCCAGCCCCCCGGGGTGTAGAGGCGTGGCACTTCCCTGCTCCCCAGGCCAGTGAGGTGTCCATTTCTGTGAGCTGTGACTTACGATGGCCCTTCCAGAAAGCTGACATTTCAAGAGGACATCAAACTGAACAGGAAGGCTCTGATACAGGCTCTAGGGCTCAGTGCCGCGGGAAAGACCCCCAAGGAAATGGAAAATGGGTTGGAATGCTTCTTTTGAGAGGTAGGTGGTGTAAACTCTCCTGTCTATGAGGCAAGTTCCCATCATGCCAGGCTTTGCTTTGGGCCCTCTTCGCTGCTCCAGAAAGGACATCCTCCGGGGGGTGGCTCACCCTGGCTGACCTGGAGCTGGTTCTACATCCCTTCTTCTCATCCAGAGGTTCCTCCTCCACCTGCCCCAGGTCCTCAGAGCCCTGAACTGAGAGCTCTGTCTCCAAGGAGCTTTCAGAAAGGCGATGCCACCCCCTCTTCTGGAAACTGGCAAGTTCACTTTCATCATGCCCTCTCTGCAGCAGTTTCACTGATTCCCACTGATACTAGCTCTAGAAGAGCCTGAGTCAGCCGTAAAATATGCCCATTCAGGAAACTGGCAAGTTCGTTTTCATTATGCCCTGCTTGGGGGGTTGGGGGAAGGGGTGTCAGATTCAAGGGGGAATGGGTGTTTGAGGAATGGTGGGTAGAGCCTGCCATTCTGCCCTGCTCTGTGGCAGGTTTTATTTTTATTTTTTTAGTGGGGGGTATTCAGAACCCAGGGAACAAGCTAGGCAGGTGGCTTTTGCTGACCACAAGCCCTGCCCTCACCTGCTACCTATGCCAATCTGGACCAGCCAATGGGAGAAGGCTCTGCCTCTCAGGCTCCAGCCAATCAGCAGGTGAGGTGTGCACATGCTCAGTCTCAGCCTGGCAGGGCCCATTTCTATGTGTAGCCAGGACAGAAGAGCCTCAGTCAAGGGTCATGCATTAGGTTGGTCTTGATCCCACTAGTGCCCAGAATTCACCAGGTGGGCACTGCCAGTGTGGTGGGCATGGCTCCAGTCACTTCCTCCTCCAGTCAAGTCCCATGGCCTAGGAGGACCCCACAGAGCAGAGGTGGAATGGCAGGCTCTACCCACCATTCCTCAAACACCCATTCCCCCTTGAATCTGACACCCCTTCCCCCAACCCCCCAAGCAGGGCATAATGAAAACGAACTTGCCAGTTTCCTGAATGGGCATATTTTACGGCTGACTCAGGCTCTTCTAGAGCTAGTATCAGTGGGAATCAGTGAAACTGCTGCAGAAAGAGGAACGGATGTGTTCTTATTCCGCAAGATGCAACTCCAAAGTACATTTTGAGCATAAAATCTTTTGAATGGTTCCTTCTGCCTTAAAAAAAAACAGCAAAAACAAAAACGATAGAAACCATATAGACATTGCGGTGTCATTAAAAACAACAGCGTGTTCCCGTTCCTCAGGATTCTGCACTGCACAGCGTGGCAGGGGAAGCAAGAGTGTGTGCAGCTCCAGGAGGTCAAGTCCTCAACTATCTGTGGTTCGATGTGTATGTCAATGAGAACAAGAATAACAATGGGAGAAATTACGGATTGATTTTATTTCTCCTTCTCCTGCACATGACCTCACAGCACCTCATAAAGACAAGAACGAGGCCTCAAGTTTGGTTCTTAAGTTTAACCCAAGCTTGGAAGTTAAGATGGAGACTTGGCAATGCTTCTCTTTAGGAGAGAGGGGATGGAGGAAGGAAGGAGGAAAGGGGGTGGGAAGAGATAAGGGGCTGTTTGCAGAGGCTGACAAGATATACAGCACCAGCGAATATTAAATCTGGAAGTAACCCGCAGGGACAACTTGTCCAGAGGTTCTCAAGCCTTTTATTTGTCTGTTCATCTATCTATCTATCTATCTATCTATCTATCCTCATCTTAAATAGCAGTCCCCGTCCTTTTTTCCCAAGTGACAGCTTAAGCAAAAGCACAATATCTTACAACATCTACAAGTGATCATCTTAAATAGCAGTCCCTGTCCTTTTTTCCCAAGTGACAGCTAAGCAAAAGCACAATATCTTACAACATCTACAAGTGAGAAAGTGGTGCCTTGAAAAGCTCCAAGCCTTGGCCTTCCTCCAACCCTCCTCCTCCTGAGCACCCCAGGCTCCTCAGTACACCACCTGCAAACCAACTCCTGCATATGCTGGTGAGGAAACCGAGGTCCAGAGGGGGAACTAATTCCCTGCAGAAGAATTGGAAGTTTTCTCCAAAATGACCCGGTAAAGACCTAGCAGAGATGGACCCAGAAACTTGGACATGAAGTGAAGTGGCGGCAGGGGATAGTGGATGTGGTGGTGAAACAGCTGACCATGAGCTGACCTTGAGGACTGTCACTGTGTGGGTTGAGCAAAGTATGGCTCCAGGAGGCAGGAGACCCTGTAGTTTCTGTGTCCCCTTCCCTGCTCCCCACCGGCTGCTCCAATCCTGGTGTCCCTCTTGAGCTCAAGGCCTGAGGAGATAACTCCACACACAGATGGTCACAATTTAGACATTTAAACCAGGGACTAAAGGAACAAATACAGATGCCAGTGTCTTTAGAAAGCCTTCCAATCATTCGTTAAGAGCACCATTGCAAATACACGACATCCGATTCTCCGCTCTGGCTGCACACCCCTGACAGGCATGGCTAATCAATCACAGCACCTTCTCCTGCTGAGCTAGATGCAACCTCAAATAGACGCAACCTCAGAATTGTTTTCAGCCCAGCACTCTGGGAAGCCATCACCAATTAGTCAAGAACTGTCCCTCGGGATGAGCTCTTTGCTCTTCCTGGTTGGTGGCTATGAAACCCAGCTCATTGTCTCTTGTCCCCTGGCCTGGTGGCCACACCTTTGGACAGCCTGTCCCTCAGAGGAGAAGCCTGAAACTGTGTTTCCCAGAATCCCTTTTTCTATACAGCTCAAGTGACAGTCTGCCAGCGAGACACACTCCTGCAGGAGATGGAGGTGAGGAGAAGAATTGGTCCATCTCTGGCAGGGGCTGCTGCTGGACACCTGTGCAAACTCAGTCTCTTGCCTAGCTGGATGGCTCAGTGGTTGAGCACTGACCTATGAACCAGGAGGTCACGGTTGGATTCCCAGTCAGGGCACATGTCCAGGTTGTGGGCTTGATCCTCTCTCATCATTGATGTTTCTATCTCTCTCCCCCTCTCCCTTTCCCTCTGAAATCAATAAAAATATATTTAAAAAACCACCAAAACTCAGTTTCTTGAGAACTGAGGTGGGTGGTGACAGCAAACGCTAAGCTTGCTGGGTCCTTTGCAGCTTCCAGACCCACCTCCAGCAGCTGCTGGCCTGACCTTTGCTCCCTGCCTTTTTCGTGACCACACAAGCCTCCAGTTCCCTGCATTAGGGAATACCCAGCGTGGCTCCAGTTTTCCTGCCCAGTGCCCCCTTTGGTAGCAATCGCACTCACACCTGCAGGGCAGGGCACAGAACTGGGCAGTGAGTTGGACACCCTCCAAGTTGCTGAACACAAGAGGCGGGTTCCTGTTGCCTTTAGCCTCCTTGTTTTCTGTTAGTTTGTGGTCAGAGAGGGAAGCAAGGGGAGGGGCAGTTCCAAAGGATCAGAATAATGGCATTCTAGAATTCGGAGCCGGAAGGACACACACGTGCCTTGTTTTCATTTTACTGATGGGGAAACAGGCGCAGAGAGGAGAGGGACAGCCAGTTCGCCCCAGAGCTGGATTAGAACCCAGGCCTGCTGACCTGGACCAGGGCTGGTGCTCGGCCCCCAGCATCTCAAACAAGGG
>NW_005366873.1:2676847-2685132 GCF_000412655.1 Myotis brandtii
CCAGTGGCCAGCCACTCACTTAGCAGAGAAGGAACTTTTTTTGGAAGTCTCTTGGGAAGTGACAGAAGTAACCAGGAAGGCAGGAGAACTCTGCTTGGAAACGATGCCCTAGCAGTGGCTGCCCCAAATGCTGCGCACTCACACGGAGGAAGTGAGGGCATGGCCCCTGGGGGCTGCGCCTCCTTCTGGTGAGGCTGCCCCTGAAAGTGGCTGTGGCTGCCGTGGGCACGCTCACAATGAATTCCTCACCTTTCTATTTTGAGATGCCAGCTCCAGATTCACCGTCTGCTTGGTCCCCTGGGTCCTGGCAGTTAGAGGGGTGACGGGCTCTGAGTCTGGGAGGCCACATGGCTGTGCCCACTGCAGCGCCCACCTTGGCTTCCAAGGCCCTGGTCTCAAGCTGGCTTCCCTTCCTTCCACCCAAATGCCCGCCTCAGTGGGGTTTCCTGGGTTTAGGGCTTTGCCTCCTATTACAATACAAAGACTCAGTTTTTCCATCTCTTCCTCCTCGGTGTGAATGAGCAGCATTTGGGTAACTTCCCGGAACCCTCAGGCAGCCACCTGACATGGGATGCTACACTAGCATTTTTGTGAATGGCACCTATGGTGGAAGGTCACCCCGCTTCCAGCCCCTGGGGAAACGGTGCTTCCCTGGAGGTGGGGGCTGAGGCGGGGAGAGAGGCACAGCCATGGGTCCTGGGGGTGCTCAGTTTGTCTGTCCTTCCCCTAGGGAAGCCCTGGGGTACAGGCTGCCCCACTGAGGAGCCAGAGTCAGTTCCGAGGGACATGCCTGCCCACACGCAACCCTCTGAAGTTTTCTCAGCCTTGGTCCATCAGTGTGGTGCGGGCCTGTTGTCACAGCCACGCCCGGCTGCCAGTTTCTGTGGATGGCCCATTTCCTAGGTGCCTGGCACTGCACTAAACGTCGGACCCCAATTAGCTCAGTCAGTCTTCCCCACTGGATGAAGGAGGTGACTGTTGCCTATGGCCACACAGCCAGCCGGGGGCGGGGACTTGAACCCAGGCAAATCCCAGCCTCTTCGCAGTCTACTAGGCTCTTTCCAAAAATGTAGCTCCCATCCCAACCCATATTTCCTAGGTGCCTGGCACTGCACCCCAATTAGCTCAGTCCGTCTTCCCCACAGGATGAAGGAGGCGACTGTTGCCTGCAGCCATACAACCAGCCGGGGGTGGGGATTTGAACCCAGGCAAATCCCAGCCTCTTCGCAGTCTGCTAGGCTCTTTCCAAAAATGTAGCTCCCATCCCAACCCCGCCCACTCCCCCCCACACAAGGAAGTAGAGACCTGTAGCTACCGTCCAGCCACAGGTATTCCTGAAGTCTTCTTTGGGGGCTTTGCTTTCCTCAACCACTTTGTGTTCTTAGGGCTCCTGGCCTGCCTGACCACCCAGCTGCCCAGGGGCCACTCAGTGAGTGGAGAGGGAGGGACAGAACCTTACTCAGTGCCCCTCAGTGCTAGAGAGGCACTCGGAGCTCTGCGTACATCGGCACCATGGCACTAAATGAACCAACCGAACGAGAAAAGCAAGGGCGATCCACTCTGAGCTGCTGCAGAGGCAGGCAGCCCCATCACTTACGTGTTGATAGACTCAAAAGCAGGCAGAGGGTGGGAGAGCTTTATGGTGGAAAAAGGAAGCGTCGCATGCACCACGATTGGGGGCGGTTGGCCTGGGGAAGCGGCAGGCGGCCTAATTAGAAGTGGGCGTCCCTTGTGGCTGGATAGGGGAGCCTATTTGGCTTTCTCCGGTTGGTCCTAAGTTGGAAGCAGGGACAAAAGAGAGGGAAGCGGTGAGTTATTAATAAAGCCCTGGCTATCTGGGTTCTGCTGCCACAGGAATCATTGCTCAGCCTCCTGGACTGTGAGTAGCGGTAGCAGGCTGGCTCCCTGCGCCGGTTATGGTGGACGAGGATCCTGTGTCAAAGTTCTGTGTTTATATATGGGCCGGCCATTGTGCTTTTGTTTTTTCAGTCTCTCGGCACTTAATCCCCACCACGGCCTGTTTGACAGATGAGGAAACTGAGTCCCAAGGCAGTCAAGTAATGTGCCTGAACTCGCTCAGCTGGGATGGGTCTGAGCAGCCAGGCCGGCCTGATCCTTGAGTCCACGTTTGTCGCCCCTTTAATCCATCCCCACATACCAGCCGTGATCCTTAAAGACATAAGTCAGATGGCACCTTTCCCTGGCTTAAACCTCCCGGGGCTTTAAGATCCAGCTTCCATCTGAGACCCACAAGCAGCAGCTTCAGGCCACCTGCACTGGGGCCTCCCCCTCCGACCCCCAGGCTCCCCCGGGGAAAGGGGGACAGGCAGAGCCAGCCCAGGCCCTATGGTGGCTGCCTGTGGCCCCCTTCTTTGGGGTGAGCTGGGGAGTGACTAAGCCAGCAGCCTGGAGCCCTTGAAGCTCCTTTTGGCCCGCTGTCACCTGCGGTGGGGTGAGTTCCTCCCCCTCCCGCCCCCCTTCCTTCCACCCCATGTCACTATGAGGCCCCAGCCCCAGGGAGCCTCCCCAGATCTGCCTGGGCCCTCCTCAGGGCCTGCACGCTTGCCTTTCCCTCTGCCTGAACGCCTTCCCTTGGTCCTCGGCATCCCTCAGGACACAGCTCAGGTGTCCCGCCTACAGCCTCAGCAGCTGCCCCTGCAGCCAACCCCCATCACCCCTTCATCCTGGCTTACCATTGTTTGTGGATCACCCGTCTCCCCTCCCAGACCAAAAGCTCCCTGAGGACTGGACGTTGCCTTACCCCATCCTGTTGTACTTTCAGGGTCTGGCCCGTAGTAGGTGCTCAATAAATACCCTGTGAAGGAACAAGTGAGGGAGCTTTGCCTCCTTCCTCCCGTGGCTGCTCTGTACCTTCCTGAGATGGGGCTCCAGCTCCCACCCCAACCCACCGGGGAAAGGGGGACAGGCAGAGCCAGCCCAGGCCCTATGGTGGCTGCCTGTGGCCCCCTTCTTTGGGGTGAGCTGGGGAGTGACTAAGCCAGCAGCCTGGAGCCCTTGAAGCTCCTTTTGGCCCGCTGTCACCTGCGGTGGGGTGAGTTCCTCCCCCTCCCGCCCCCCTTCCTTCCACCCCATGTCACTATGAGGTGGGGTCTCTAGGTGGCTTCCACAAAATATAGGGCACAATAAATGTGAATTAGTTGAGGAAGGAAAAGCCCCCAAATATGACTTTGGGAATGTCTGTGGCTGGGAGTTATCTACAGAAGTGCTTGTCCTGTGTCCCCAAAACCACAGCCACAGCTCCTGGGGAGCCACACTTACAGCAGTCCAGGCCAAGTCCTCCCATTTTGCAGATTAGCAAACTGAGACCCAGAGGGTAAAGCCATTTGCTCAGGGTCGCTGGCTGGGGCAGAGCCAGCAGCGTGGTGCTCTCTCCACTGTGGCTGGTGGCTCCCATTTAGAAGTGGAGGGCGGGTCCCACTCGTGACACCTGGAAATCAGGGGGACAACAGGGTCGAAGCCTTCAGGACTCACTGGATGAGATGGGAAACGAAGAATATCTTTGTGGCATCCTTAACAGTCTCCGTCTAAAACTTTCCACCTTCTCTCCACCAGGTTCTCAATCTCCAACTTCTTCTCGTGGAGCAAACTTTTTCTGAGAGTATTTTTCCCCTGGAAGTAGCAATGACGAATAGCTATGGCTTGACGTATGGTTTCTACTCTAACTCAGGGGATACAGCCAGGACGGTGGAGTCCCTGCATCAGCCTGAGACCACTGGCCCCCTCCCCTCTGATGGCCCCTCTACCCGCAGTGAAGTGCATTTCATTTTGCAACTGGAAACCGACTCCCACGCCTAGTCGACCATGGAAAGGCACAGACTCCTGGCATCTGCCATGGCCCAATCCCAATCTTGGAGTCTTGGTGGTTTGTGCTGATGTCCCCCGACCAAGATTTGTCATGAAACTGCACCAGAAAGCTCGGGGAATTTCCTGCGAGGGCAGAGGAGGGGCGAGCTCAAGTTCTGTTTTATAATACTGGAGAGGACAGCACGCGGGGCACGAGACCCAAGTCAGGAAATTGCTGCTCTATTCTTGGCTCTGTGATGAGCTTGCTGTGTGCCCTTGGGCAGGTCACTTCCCCTCTCTGAGCCTCAGTTTCCTCATTTTATAAAACCAAGTGGAGGATCTCCAAGCCTCCGGCTTCTGAAGAGCCTGTGATTCTAGCTCGGTATGTGACCATGGGTGGAGAAACCAAAGACTCGGTTTCGTTTCATAACTTGGGCCCCTCGGCACTTCCTGGTTGGGGCTGGGAACGGGCCTGGGTGCTCACTGACCACGCTGATCTGAGTTTCAGGAAGGGGGCCAGCAGCCTCTGCAGCGGAAACCTCACCCCAGGAGAGGATGGGCAGATGCGGGCTGGATGAAAGCTTCGTCCTGCCACCCAGGGGCTGTGATTGGCACCCTGGCATCAATGGTTATTCAGACTGGAGCTTCGGCTTTCGGAGGCTCAAGTGTCTTTAGCCACTGGGTTTGATCAATGAAAAACAGGGAAAGCAACAAATAATAATGCCATTTGCTGGCAATTTCAGTCGTTTGTGGCAATTAATTAGCATAATTGATCTGTGCTGGGACTTTTTCTTTTACCTGAATTTAAAAATACACCACTCCTCCACCCACCCCAATCCATCTGAGAAATTTTCTTTTTTTTTCTTTTAATGAGGTTTTAACTAAAGCCCAATATCAAAACACCATATAATACTTTTATCTCATTGAAGACATTTGATGCTTATTAAAATATGATTGCTTTAAGGCTTATTTTGATTTTTTGCCCAAGAGTGTGTGCAGAGCTTTGCTGCTCAGATAATAACAAAGAAACCTTAAACATGAAAAAACACACACATGAAAGGTAATATGTTCCCCATTAGTCCCAGTATCATCTCTCCAGGATTACTGCTTTCCAAATATAGCGTTAGTTTAAAAATAAAAGCCCGTTTACAGTAATGGGACACTTGCTACCACTTTGGAGCATATGGCCCTCCAAGGGGCTTGCACAATAGCTTCATTAAGCGGGACCGGCAGGGGAGAGCTGCCTTAGAAACCCCCAGCTCGCCTCCTCACAGACCCCCCACATGGGCCACCTACCCTGACCCAAGGCCCGTGTCTAACAAGCCTCCTAGTGCCTCCTCAGGACTGCTTTATTGTGCATTGTTTCTTCCAGGGATGAAAACATTTTGGAAGTTGACAAGTAATCAATCGGCCGCCACCCAGTAAGAGAAGCAACATCCAGGTCGGCGTTCTGGCCTCCTCCTGCGTGGGGTCAGCGTGGCTGCCATCCATGGGAAAGGGGTCTTTTGGGGTTTGGGGGTCCCTTTTGTCCTGGGAGATTCAGGGGCAGCAAACTGCAGACGGGAAGGTTTAAGTCATTCAGGAAGCACATGTCTAAAAGCTTGGTTCACTTGAGCGAGACATGCCATTTTTTTTTTTTTTTTGCTAAGGATAGCTCAAGTCCATTTTCAGTTGGATGAACTAGTCCAGCGAAGGGGCCGGAGAGTCATGTCCATAGAAGGGCTCTCTCCAGTGCAGGGAGGGCCACTCCAGTTTGCTTCCCCGGGCTGGCCCGTGTCAAGCACCCACCGGAAGCTGCCAGCTCGCTGAGGGCTCCTGAACAGACTCATGTTGCACGTTTGCTATTTTGGTCCAACAATGCAGGTCCCTTCCGGTTTCGGGAGCCGGGCTCCTGGCACTCATCAAGCACCCAGCTCCGAGAGGCCTCCGGGAGCCAGGCAGCAAGCGTCCAGCCCGCAGGGAGGGAGAAGCTGTCCTGGTTTTAAATCCCCAACCAAATGCCAGCCATACTTGGTTGTCAGCAGAGAGGGGAAGATCAAGAGGGAGCGGTGGAAGGGAGCGGAGCGGGGGTAACAAGAGCTAAAATTTATTGCCCTGAAGCTTGCATTGTCCCCAGAGGTAGGGGGCATTGCCCACTGGGCAGGGGGCTCTGCTTCCCTAAGCCCTGCCTTTGCCACAGCGAGGGGCTTTTGCATGGAGCCAATTACAGTTTGCTCAGGGGTGGGGGGTGGTATCGCTATGTCCATTTTGGACTCAGAATTTGGACCTCTTCTTGTTACTGCTCTTGATGTTCTAAATTCCCCCCTCAGGCCGAGAACTGCTCATCCCCCTTGTGCTGCTGGACACTGGCGGGCCCAGAGCGGAGTCCGCTCTCTTGAACTGTGGCCTCACAAGGAGGCCTTGAGGGTGAGCCAGTCCTAGGGTGGGGGAGCTGGGAGAACTGCTTTTATTGAGCACTTACTATGGACCAGGTTCTGAGCTAAGTGCATTGCACGGCTCTCTCCTTTAGCTCTAACGGTCATCCTGCCATGCCTAACTTGCAGGAAAGGGAACTAGGGTTCGGGGAGGTTGATTCACTTGCTTAAGCTCACACAGCTTGTGAGGGGGCAGCAGCCTGGCTCCTGCACCTGAGCTTGGACACCTTGCCACCCTAACCTCCCTAACCTCTCACTGGCTCACAGTCCTGAGCTCCCAACAGTGGCTCAAAAGCCCCTTGGAGGGGGCGAAGACAGAGTCAATCCCCTTGGAACAATGCTTACCTTGGTGTCCCTGCATGTTTCTTGGGACCCTCCTTCCTTGGGTGATGATCAACATTACAGGGATTGACTACACCGAGTGCTCTACTTCTGGGGAGAAGTACAGGTCAGCCCCAGACAGGATGCCTGCCCTCCAGGAGTTTGAGTGGGTGGTGAGTAGACTATTGACACAGAGCCAGAGGAAAGGGTTCGGAGTGTGACAGTTGCCAAGGAATTTGCATCACAAAATGAAGGAGCTGAGATTCATGTTAGAGATGGGGAGATAGAGATGGAGAGTAGGCAAGATTCTTCCAGAGTCACCCCGCTGGTTGAGAACAAAGCTGGGGCAGAACCCTGAGGTCCCCACACTCCTAGCCTCTTACTGCTCCTCTGGGTCTGTAGTGGTTGTGCGATGAAGAGGGGAACAGTGGGCGGTGAACCCTTCTAGGAACTGGGGACTCGAGTGGGGGGACCTTGGAGGTGTAGAAGCCAACAGCCAGGAGGGCATGTGAGGACCCTGCAGGGAGAAGAGGTGATGCGCTCAGGCCATGGGGAGTGGACACGGTGGGCTGGGTGGTAGATAGATCGCTTCCCTCATATCAACTATTGATGAACGGGGGCTGCAGGGAACCCTGGGTTGAAGAGGATTCTGGGAGAGCCAGGCTCAATTAGCAGTTTTGGCCAGAACCATGGGGGGAAGGAGTTGACCTCCTACTGCATGCTTGTCATCTCTGGCATTGGGGAAGCGTAAAGGATAGTAACACGTGTTAGCTCTTTTGACCTCCGGATTGGGGGCTGGAGGGGGGTGTCTCATTGCTACTTATTAATTTCTCTTTCTTGGACAATTTCCCGCTCAGTCTGACTCACCAGGTGCTGATATCAGCACATTTCCTGTGTCTTCCAGGGGATCTGGCACCTGCCAAAGCCTGGAGGCCCTGCAGGGGAGGCAGCCGGTCCAGCAGTCTTGGAGGGGGGGGTGTGGACAGGGGTGAGCGCAGCTGTCAGACTCCACGGGCCACGGAAGAGCCTCTTCCTGCTGAGTCAGAGCCACTGTAGACTCTGTTCACCTGTAACGAGCGAGATTTCCCGGGAAACATTACCATCATGGACGAGGGGGCTGCCCAGGAGAGGCCAGAGGACAATCTAAAAGCCAAAGGTCATGACTTTTGGTCTAAGAGTTGGCTTTGAGGTACCCAGGGCTCCTCTGGAACCAACGTGGCTCAGTGCTGCCTCCATTCTTCTGAGAAGAGAAAAAGTCAGTCTGACAGGCAGGAGGCCCTGGGTAGCTTGGCAGGGGTGTGTGGGGAGCTCTTTGGCTAAAGTGGATGAAGCGCAGATGAGAGCCTGAAGCACTGAGGCCGGGGGCTCAGGTGGGCACCAGCCCCCTTGGGTCTAAATCCTATGTGGCCTCTTTACAGTCAAAGCAAGAGCCCCGGCCAGCTGGTGGCAGAATGAGACTTCCTGGGGTGGTGGTGCTCTCTATGAGGGTCATCTGACCTATCAGTGTGGAAGGCTTGGGTGTGTTGAACTTTCCCGACATCAAACATACCCCCTCCTCCACTCGGGAGAAAGCCCGGCCACTCTACTCAGATTTGGGGGGCATTTGATTGTCTAGATAGAATGCATCAGACAGCCGAGGTCTCTCTTGTCATTTTACAAGAAAATCATTGCAGACCAGGCTAGCTATTCTTTTCCTGTCCTCAAGTTCCAAACCCAAGCTGACACTCCACACCCCCACGCTCCCAC
>NW_005366873.1:2685206-2691574 GCF_000412655.1 Myotis brandtii
CCCACCTCCATGCTCCCCACCCCCACACTCCTGTGCTACTGGACCAGAGGAGCTGCAGCAACCTCAGGCCTGGCTTCATTACACGTGCAGGCCACCGCGTGTGGGATCTAGTGATTTGGACATATTTTATTTAACCAGCTTAGTAAAAGGTAATATTCAGCAGCTGTGATCTATGGCAGAATTACAATTTTCAGGGTCAAGGAGGGATTTTGATATTAGGAGGTTGGGCAGAATGGCTATGAAATCTCATGAGCTGTCTTTAAAAATAAATGAGAAAATAGGTTATCCAAGAGTCATTGTAAGGGAAAAATCAATAGGCAGAGTCTATTCACTGGGGCTCTCAAAATCCTTGAAATTTGAACAAAAGTTTCACGTTTAGTGGACTGCAGGGTTTGAAATATCAGCTGGAGGCTCCGCGGGTCCAGCTTCACTGTGCTGCGCATCCAAACGAGGCGAGCCCGTAGGATGGGGCCGCGTCTCCAAGACCAAGTTAGACGGAAAGAGAGAAAAGCATTTTGCTCAAGGCAGGCGGTCCACCCACAAATGCTGAGAAACACCCGCTGTGCTGGCAGCAGGCGTGGCCAGGGGCTCAGCACCTCTTCACGGCCCCCCCTCTTGTCTGGCAGGAGGGTGGACGCCACTGTCTTCCTCCTATGAAGTCCACAGGTTAATGGGGAATTTCCTCGTTGGTGAAATTTGGGCTGAGCAGGTTACCTTGAATGATAGAAGTTTTCTCCCATCCATTCATTTTCAATCCACACATCTTTTCCCAGTGTTACAAGTGTGTCTTCCCATCTCCTTCAGAAGGCCATATCCTTGGCATTGAACAGGCTCAGATCAGCCCAACCAACCCAGACTGCCTTACCTAGCCAGGTCTCACTGGGACGTATTCCCACAGCGGGTGATCGCCAGGTAGCTTCTAGGTCTCCCTCGCCAGCCTAGGAGGTCTGGGCGAGGCAGAGACACGGCTTTGAGGTTCAATGCTGTTTTCCAGACCCTGGTGCCATGCCTGACGGCTACTACTGAAAGGTAATCCTAAAACATTTTTAAGATTTTTTGAATGGATACAAAAATGAGTATGTTTCTTTTATTGATCTAAGACATTTCTGAGGTATTTTAAGGCCATAATCATAAGGCAAACAAAACACCCCCAATAGCATCTGTGCACCACGATGTCACAGAGCAGCTCGCTTAGCCAGGATGAGGGATGGTGATGGAGTATCTGCCTGGTGGTGCTTCCCATGGGTTACCCAACTGAATTTTCACTTCAGTCCTTGGAGCCGGTGGTATTTCCCCACTTTACAGTTAAGGAAACTGAGGTTCAGTGAGGGGATTATCCCCAACTCAGCAGTGAGGGAACCAGAGCTGACATCCAGATCTGTGATGGCTCTGCGGAGCCATCTCCCAGAGCAGTTTAAGAAGAAGAAAAAAAAAACCCCACCTGTATTCAAAAGCAACCTTGAACATGATCCTTCCACCTCTCCTCCTCATTTAAAAAAAGGCAGTGCCGTGCCTATATGCAGAGTACAGAAACTGCAGCAAGGCGTGACCTGAAGATGTGCAACTTCCCTTCAGCCAGAACGAGAGTGAAGGTAAGAGAAATAAATCCAATGCAAAAGATGGGGATAGCGGACTTTGGAATTAGACATTTTATTTAACTCGTCAAATAATACAAGTTAGTCCAGGAAACAACAATTAAAATGTATCACTTGTGCTAACGACAGATAGGACCACATTTCCAAGAGACCTAATGAAAATAAATGCTGGAAATAAATTACTTTGTGGAATACAGCAAATAAATAGATTTGCACACAAAAAACAACCCCGTGGAGATTAGAAAAAGTCATGAAGTCCCGGGGAACGCGGCCTCGTGGAGCTGGGGGAAACTGGGACGTGAATGAGATGTCAGAAACAGCACAGTATTGACAACGAGCAGCAGACATTCTAACTCCTTCCCCGCATCCCCTCGGTTTTAGGAGCGATTTGAACCGACCCCTGAGCCAGGCTCCGAGCACCGCTCCCGACACCCACTGTCTCAGTGATCCAGATAATGCAATCGCGCCATCATTAGGAACCATGAAATCGCAATTCCTCGGGGAAGGAGCGCCGTTGCTCACTTACGCAGAGAAGAGCGATTAATTAGCAGATCTCAGTTTAAAGTGACCATGTTCTACACGGGTTCTAATCCCGCTCTGCAGCGGCTCTCAGGCCGAATGAACTGTGTGGAGGAAGTTGAGCTGAAGCCAGGAGACATCCCTCAAAATGAAATGAAGTGAAATAAGATCAACTTGAAGAAACTAATAAAACTTCAGAAATGATAGGGGATCATCCACGAACGGGGAAAAGCTAGAGAAGAAGCCAAATGGGGCTCATCTAATTTTTCCTCTTTCCTGACATGACGTGGAGGCGTATGCAGTTGGGATTCCGTTTGAGGCAACTTGATCTAAACGACTCTCATTCATTCATTCATTCATCCATTCATTCACTCATTTCATAATGTTGCCTTAAAGTGCCAGTGCTGTTATAGAAGACGGCAGGCTGCTGCTTTGGTCCCATTCAGCCTCGGACAGTTGCTTCTGAAACGTCAGGCAAGGCAGAAGCTGCACTGGAGACCCCGTGATGGTAGCTTTGGAAACAATTCTGAAACGGGGCTACCTTCCCCCTGGAAGTGGAATGGAATTTTTATCATTCTCAAGAGGATGACACCTCTCAACCCAAGCCTGGCACCTTGGCACCAAGCGCTGAAATCCCAGGCCACAGTGGAAAACCACATGGATGGTGCAGATCAACCCGGGGTCTTGGCTGATGTCTTTCTGTTTCACAACTTGCTTGGATGCCAGATGAAATCTCTCTGGGGCTGATGCCTCTAGTCCAGCGGTTCTCCACCTGTGGGTCGCGACCCCTTTGGCGGTCGAACAACCCTTTCACAGGGGTCTCCTAAGACCATCCTGCATATCAGATATTTACATTGCGATTCATAACAGTAGCAACATTACAGTTATGAAACAGCAACGAAAATAATTTTATGGTTGGGTCACAACATGAGGAACTGTATTTAAAGGGCCAGAAGGTTGAGAACCACTGCTCTAGTCTGTATGTCTGGGTGTTGGTAAGTGGGGCTGTTAAGTCTTGGGACATAACACCGACCTGCCTGGGGGAGAGACGGCCTTGACAGTGGTGGTTACACCCATGTGCCGGGGCTGACCTCCCTTTAAGAAGGAAGGGCTGCCTGACTGGCGTGGCTCATCGATCTATGAACCAGGAGGTCACGGTTGGATTCCCAGTCAGGGCACATGTCCGGATTGTGGGCTTGATCCCCAGTGTGGGATGTGGCGTAGGCAGCCAGTCAATGATTCTCTCTCATCATTGATGTTTCTCTCTCTCTCTCCCTCTCCTTTCCTCTCTGAAATCAATAAAAATATATTTTAGAAAGAAAGGAAGGCCCTGGATCTAAGGCTGAGGATTGGCAGCAGCCGCTGGGCTCCGACTCTCTTATCGGTTTTCTCCAAGTGCGAGTTCAGTGTGCCGTGAGCCAAGGAGGGGCAGGCTCAGTGTGAAGGTTGGTTTCCTGACAGGGAAATGGGTGCCCAAGAGGGAAAGTGACTCACCCAGACAGGGCTGGCTCCACAATTTGTGAGATCCAAAGCAAAAAAACCCAAAGTGATGTGGAGCCCCTTGTTCAAAGTGTCAGAAAAAAGTGCTTTTCCCTTTCTTCCCTAGTCAGTCTGTCTGTCTCCCTCTCTCTTTCAACTTGCCACGGTGTTTTAAATTTCCTAGTTAGTGTCGTTCAAAGTCAAGTCAAAATTTTAAATGATTAGCATGGGTTTTACTATTCATGTTTATATTGTGCAATGCCAGTTTTAAAGGTAAATATTGGAATATTTAACGCGTGTGTGAATCACCAAAGTTACGCACTGTATTTTGTTGCTCGTCTTAAGGGAATGCCATGACCAGGCCCGAAGCAATAAGTTGGAAGAGAGGGGTCCCCCAGACATGGGGCTGGCCAATGGGGTTCTCCCAGGGGGAGTGCAGACCCCACAGGCCTGGGCGCTGCCTGGAGAGGAGGGGCACTTTGCACTTGCACTTGCGGCTAGCGGTTGGGTTCCCTTTTCCTATCCGGTTCCCTTTTTCCCTGTGGCTGGATGAACACGCTGTGCCCCAAGCCCGGGGCAGGAGATCAAGCAGGCATCTCCCCCTTCCACTGGCTCCCTCCCCAACCCTCAGCAGGTGGGCAACCCCAGGGGCACTGCAGCCCTTGTGCCAGGATGCCCTGGGTACACGAGGTAGTGCACCCCACTGAGTGTGCCCTGATGCTGCCAGCCCCAGAGGGACTGCTGCCACCATGCCCCTCCCTCGCTTCCCAATGCTCTGGGTGTGCAGGCCTGATCCTGCGCCTGCCGTGTCTGTGCCCAGGTGGAGGGCGGGCTGGTAGCAGCTGGGGGTGGAGATGGGGAGGGGAAGCCTTGTGGAGCTGTGGCTCCAGACCCCAGATACAGGGGGTGGGAGAAGGCAGGACTGTGGGTGAGAAGAGGCTCCAAGCCCCAGCTTCCCTGCGTTCCCCCCCTCCCCTCTTCACGGTCCAATGACCCATTGCATTTTAGTTACAAAACACAACTCCAAAGATAAAATTATTAAGAATTTCAAGAAAATGACTGCAGAGCATTCATCCCCAAGCCTGGGCCCCTCTGAGTCTGGGGCCCTGTGCACATGCACTGGTCACAGGCCCATGACACCTGCCCAGCATCCAAAACCACTCAGAACACCGGTCTCCCAGTCTTCTAGAAGGTTCTACACACTAGCGGCTGCCATATCACACACAGGCCCTTGACCCTTGCTCTGTCAGAAATATTCCCTCACCGCCGGGGGTGATTGGAGCTGCGGAGGAGAGAAGCGGCCTGGAGGCCGAGGACCTGGCCGAGGACTTGTTGGGCGATCCTGAGCAAGGCTCCCCTCTCTGAGCCCGTTTCCCCATCTGAACAAGCAGGTGGGCCTCCATGGCTCCTGAAGCCTGCACAGCGCAAGGGTCTTGGGCATCGGAGCGTGTCTGCCATCCAAACTGTCGCCAAGGTGGCAGCACAGAGCTCCCACGCTTCGTCATCTGCAAACCCTGCTCTCTCTGGCTCGGTGGCTTTCATCTCTCCTCACAAAGGGGCTCAGGGAGGCCCGTCTGGAGGCCTGGAACGTGCAGCTGCCTTTGCTGGGATGCCCAGTGTCTCTTGTCCCCAAATGCCACATGCCCAGACATCAAAGTTTCTCCACTGTCTGGGGGTGGGTGTGGGGGAGGGTGCCCAAGCAGCCATGTGCCCAAATCTGGATTTGGCTTCCATTTCCCCTTTCCGCACGGGGCCCAGAGAGAGGAGACGAAGCAGAGAGAGAAGCCTCTGAAATACGTCTCCCGCTCCGTTTGCTCAGCGATCACCTCGCGCTGAGCCCAGCCACACTCCCATGGTGCACCTCTTAGCCACTCGGCAACTTTTTCCCTTTTATGATATTTTGGGTTTCCGATTGCCTGCCAAGGCAAACCTTTATCCTTTAATAAGCAGGAAAAAACCTTCTAAGTCAGCCCCAGAGCCCTGGGTCCCAGTCTACATGGTCCTCGTTCCTGTACCTCGTGTCTCTCCTGGGATGATGGCTCTGGACAAGGGCCAGCGCTGATGGGACTTGCCCACAGGCAGGCAAGCGTCAACCCTACTTGGATCCAATGGGGCAATTTTGCAAAGGTAGTCATGGAAACTGCCAGGAGGAATGAATGCAGCACTGTCGTTTGGAGAGGGCTTTGCCAGGCAAGTCATGGAGACGGGGTGGGCATCACAGGACCCCCTTTCCTTCTCTCCCTTCTCCCAAAGACCAATCACCGGGTAGGTCTCTCCTCCCCCAAACCCCAAACCCGCCCTCAGGAGGCTACTCACCCAGGCCGATCAGAGGCTGATGGGGCTGAAGCTATCTGGGGAGAAGGAATCTGCATTTCCCCAGGTATAAGGTCAGAAACCAAAGGAGTGAATTTTTAAAGGTGGATTTCCAGTATCTGCCAGCCCACAGGGTGCCCTCTACAGGGCCAGGCTGGGCTGCCCATGGTACATCCCGGGGGGCCAGGGCCTCGGCCACTTCCTGTGTCCAGAGAGAAGCAGAGGGGGTTGGGACAGAGTGATCAGAGCCTCAGAGCGATGCTGGTGAGCCTCAGCCCCTTCCAGGCACAGGCCTGCGGCTGACAGGCCCCCTTGATTCAGCAGCAGCCCCACCCCACGGAGGTGAGGGCTCCCCTACACTGTGGGGTCCAGCTGTCCTTGGTGGGCAGTGCTGAGAGATGCTGTGCAGAGTAAGGAACATGCACTCTTCCTTCACATCCAGGGGGTCTGAGGGCCTGTTCT
>NW_005366873.1:2691621-2709838 GCF_000412655.1 Myotis brandtii
GGCTAGGAGAACGGTATTCCCCATTCCCTGATATTGACCCTAATGCCCAGGCCTGAAGTGCTGACAACTAGGCCTCCGAGAGTGGCTTCCATGGCCATGGAAACTCATCAGATCAAACGGGATGATGAGTGCGGCCCCAGTTACAGCGTGGAGAAGGCCACTGACTTCCGTCTTGGGATGACGATGAGGGTGGGACTTGCCCCTCAAGCTTACAGCCTCCGGCAAAGTCGACCATTCCACCAATGGCAAGTCACAGAGAAGGAGGAAGATGGAGGGTCCCGCTGTCTATCAGGGAGGCTCTGTTTGCAATGCGCTCACCGCCTACACGGAGACGCCCAGACGTCCTCTCATCACACCCTGCCTGCACCAGCGACCTGGGCACACAAGTCCTATTAAGAAGCCTCTACCTGCTCTCACTCCAGACCACAGTCCTCCAACCACACACTCAGCTAAAGGGGGAGGCAAGTGGACCAGAGACACAGGACTCACAGTGGTTGCTTAGAAACCAGCCCTAGTCACAGCCAACCCAGGGTCCTTGGCTTGGGATACACATTTCTCCCAAGAAAGCTGTCTCCACTCCCCAGCCCCGAGTGACCCACTGGGCTCGCAGTTCAAACCAAGGGGACGAGGAAATCATTGCTTGTGGTGTGTTCTCAACTACGTAGACAAATGGCCATAAATATTTATGATGGGAAATTTCATTATTTAACAATTCTGGTCTAAATTTCCAGCTCACACCACGAAGAGTGCCTGCTGAACAGGTTGCAAATTAAGAACAATTATTTTTCTCTTCTGCATTTGAATAGAACTTACAGCAAAAGTCATTTAAAGGGGTTAACATCAACCTTAATTAAATATTAAAGTGTGCCTGTACCTGCTGCTATTGTTGCCCCTTCGAATAAGATATAACCTATTTTTGACAAGTTTTCATCTTTCTCTGTGGAAGACGCTACATGAAACCAAATCAGTGGCAAAGAGGAGAGTAATGAATAATCTATTTCATATTCCAACAGTACCCAGAGCTCGGAGTGGAAAAATATTCAGTCAGATGATGGCAAGAGGCTGCTGGGGTACCACATGACACAGCTAATGTTTAAATAATAATAATAAAAAAGCGATAAACAAATCATTAGCCCTTAACAGTTGTTTAATGCAATTTGTTAATGAACGCAATGGTGGGGACTAATAATGAAAGAAAATAAAAACGTCTAAACAGGCGCCAAGTTGCTGGCGATGCGCAATTATTTCCTTGTCAAGTTTTTATGATTTAATGAGCCCCTCTGGGACTGATGGCTGTCAGTCAGTCGTGACTTTTTGACACCATTACAACTTCAAATACAGCAGCAGGCAGGCTGTTTTCCTCGGATTTGAAATACTGAAATGATCTGACAGTTTTAAAGAAAAGATGTGCCAGAGAGAGAGAGAGAGAGAGAGAGAAAGAGAGAGAGAGACAGTTGCTTTCCTTTCTTTCTTTTTCTCTCCTGCTCCCTTCTTTTCTGGAGTAGATAATCTCTGGATGCTGGTTTGGTAATGAAACCCAATCACGGAGGTCATTATCTGATGAGGTTTTTGGAACAGGCAGGCTTTTTCCCTCTTTATTTCTTTACTTAATGATAACCCTCAATGGGCTTGCCCCGCATGGGACGGCCAGCGCCGCACAATTTTGTTCACCATTAATTTCAGCCTTTGAAGCTCGGGGCTCAGAAGCAGTAGCAAAGCAAACCCCCCACCACGCTGGTTCCAAAATAAGACAATCCAGCCTGCCTGAAACAGAATCGCAAATGGCCTCCCGGCCCAGGCTGGCGGCTGGCGGCTGACGTCAAGCCCACCGCATTCGCAGGCACTCGCCTTCAACGTGGAACATTTAAAACTCTTTACAACTTAAGAGACGTTAATTAAATTGCTTTGGATTCTGGAGCAGGGTAGCGTCTGCTTTATTTATTCTGTCAGGGAAACTGTGCAGTCTGCAGTGAATTTTATGTGGCAGGGGCTTCCTCCTCTTCTTCCTCCTCTACGTCTTCATCACTCCCCTCCTCCCCCTGCCCCTCCCACATCGCAAGGCATCTTAAACAATATAACAATATTCCCAACTTTAATTCCATTGATCAGTTGAGGTCTATGTATTAAGTTCCTGGAATCTTTCGATTGTGTGTGGGCTTTCTTCCTTCCCCGGGGGAGTGTGGAAGGAAGAGGACAATCTGTCTGTCTTCAGGCTCCTTTGAGTCTCTCCCACAGCGTCCAGGAGGGCCCGGCACGGAATTCAAGGGACCTTCAGACCACCTTCCTACTAGGCGCTCATGACTCCGGGCGGGGTGTGGGGGGGTGGCTCTCAAGGGCGTTTGATGGGGCTGTTTGGCCAAGGGTTATCTGTTCACATCTTTTCCGCTCTCAAGGTTGAATTGGGGCAAAATCTCAGGCAAGAGCTGATCAAGAGAACCCTAAAGAAAAGGCCACTGAGGGGTGAGCAACGCACTCCTTCCTTCACCTACTTCAGCATGAGCACAGGTCTTAGTGAAACACGTAGGAGCTGGCAAGTTCGGGTGATCAGATCAACCCCGCTTGCTGCGTGGCCTGGGGAGGGTCTGGAACTGAGATGCAGCTGGAGACCTGGTTACGCACTTGAGAGAAGGAAGACCAACAGCTTCGACGGAAGGAGGACAGGCTGGAGGCTCCCTCCCCCCATTAGTGTTTCAGGGCGAGAAGGAAGTGGGCTGTTTGTTTCCTTGCTTTTTCATGGTTTCTTGATGTGTTTAGCACATACAGAATTCCGTTATCAGAATAAAAGATCCTTGCTGAGATGGATCCTTTATGCCGACGGGAAAATCAGCAGAGCCTTCCCACTCCTCCGCCGTCCTACTTCGCCCTGCCCAAATCTCACCCATCCCCGCACAGTAAAGGCTGCAGCTCTATTTACAGGATCCTAAATGATTTATCTGAACACAAGTTCTCCGGCGGATTTTGCCATTCTGCATTTCCTCCCTACCCCATAAGGGTTCTCTTCTGATGGGGGTCGGGGGGGGGGGGGATATATTACGTGCTGCACCTAGGCGATCTCCATCCATGGGCACAGGTGGTTAGCATTTTTTATGAAGAGAACAGGCTTGCTTTTCAAGGACTCAAAGCTCCCAATTATATTCAAAAGATAGTGCGGACCCTGTAAGTGCCTATGAAGTCTTAAAGAAAAACACATTTTGCTTCATGACTAGGGGGAAAATGACCTCAGCTTGGGCAACTCGAAGCTCATCACAAATGAACTCATTCTGAACGCAATTCCCCGTTCCCGCGGACAGAAAGAAACCAAAGAAGATCACAAAGCCTGTTAGGGGTTTGAGCACATCGTGAATTCAGGAAGGCGATGCTGACATTTGTTAGGGAAAAACCCAAGCTGTCTTTTTGCAACACGCGCGATACCTTTCTTTCAAAGGAGGCCATCGCCCATTTTCCGTGAAGTTTATTCCTAGTGGATCCCCCCTATAGGACTCTACCTTATTTATAATCACATTTGAAATTTCACTCTGACGGAGTCATGTTCTTGCTCTTCCTGAAATATTCATGTTCTCTTTACATACTGGAATGGATGTGGGGAGAACCCTGTCAGACCTTTCGCATGTCTGAGGGCTGCTTTTGGCAGTGCAAATATTAAAACCGAAAGGATACAGGAGTGCTTACACAGGTCAGGGGAGAGGGGGTCACCATTAAATACGGTGCCAGGGCTCACGCTGCCGGCAAATTCTGGGGAGTCTGGGATTTGGGGAGGGTATGGAAAGATTTCTTGTAGCCAGTAATCAAAGTTGTGAAAAGTGGATATTGGGCAGGCTCAGCAAAAATATTCCTGGGTGTAAAAAAAAGAAAAAGAAAAAAAAAAGAAAAGAAAATTATGCGTAGAAAAACAGAGAAAGTGCTAAGTCAATTTCCTGCACAGCTGATGTTGAAACCCACCTTTGCAATGAAAGCACTCAGGCGGGCTGACTATGTTCATTGTGCTGGGGTGGGAACAGGGCTGGTGTGCTGTAGATCCCTGGCTCTGATCCCTGCTTTTCTCTGCATTTTGATCCTCGGACATCACACAAGGGCAATTCGGTGACAAGAGATGTGTGACAAACAGCGCAGCCCATCAGAAGCCCCGTGACAGACTCATTATGCCCTCTCCCAAACCGTGACCCCTGACACGTCCACGGGGCAAGGAAGAAGGTCACTAGAGGCTATTTTGGTCAGTAGGTGAGAGGACCAGAAGGCAAATAAGCCCTCACCTTGCCCTACACAAACACAAATCTGGGCGAAGAAAACCTAGAAAAGGAAACCAACCCACATGCAAACAAGAATAAAAATATTTTTACACTCTTTGCACTCCGGCTGAACAGTGGTGAGAGGGAGGGAGGGTCATTCGGGGCCTGTCAGCGCAAAAGAATGATTCATGTGACCATTTTGTCTTAATTACTCAGCACGAGCCGCTGTTGCTGTTTATCAAGGACCCGCCGATACATCAGTGTCTCCTGAAGGAGAAAGTGATCGCCATCAGGATGGTGATGACCAGGATGACAGCCAGCACGACGACCAGGACGCGGTTCTGGATGATCCTAGGAGACAGCAAAGGAGAGAGAAACTCAGATGATCGGAGCACATTCCGACAAAGCTCATCTGAGATCAAGTTGGCTAATCAAACGATGGCTTCACAGGCCGGGGCGGGGAGCCTGGAGTGAGTGTGTGTGTGTGTGTGTGTGTGTGTCCACACAGCTTTTTGGTTCTATAAAGGACCCACAAGGAAACGAACGACTCCACAGCGATTGTCACGCTGCACCTGGAGACATGCTTTCTGCAAAGCTACTGGGAACCAAATGGCTTCCTAGGTGCGGAGTGCCATGCGGCATCTGTAAGTGATCAAGGGCCCATGAGAGCGTCTCTTTTTAATTGAAAATGTGAGACAAGCCTCATTTTTTTTTTGGCAGTGTTTCCGGTGAAGGTAATAGACTCCCAGGAAACATATGTCAGTGAGGTACTTACCTGTACAAAAACACCTGGGGAAAAGTAAAAGCGAGACGTAGGAAGAAAAGGACAGGATTAAGAAGCAAGTGTCAAGCTTGCAGCTCAGGCTGTGAAACCGTCACCTGTCACTGGGGCTCACGCTCTGTGACACCAAGAGGAAACATTCCATTTGCTCCACAGCAAAAGGGGGTGAACATGAGAAAGAGCACCAAGTACCTCGGGGGTTTTGGTTGGTGGGCCCTCATCTCTGGGGACTCCAGCCCTCTCTGCTCTGGCTTTGCCAAATGCTGATGGGGAACAGGGAACGGAGGGGAATCGGAGCGGAGGCACCGGCTCCAAGATGCCTGCAGAGAGCTTCCGATGAAGCTGTTTCATAATTTGCTACCTCATTCTGAGAAAAGAGGTCGAACATCAGAATGCTTTGTGGAGACTTTCAAAGGGAACTGAGGTCAAAGAGCCTCGCCCACGCTCACTCCCACAGAACCAACCACACAAAAATAGAGACAGAGTGCTTGGCAGTCTAGCTGGCTGTCCGCACAGCAAAGGCACTACAGCAAACCCCATCTGTCCATCCTCCAAATATGAAGCACAAAAAGGTCTGCTGTCTTCGTGTAGACACAGATCACTGGACTGGGCGTCCATAGGTGGGACTGGCCAGGCGCCCAGTTTAACTGAGACCCCCACCCTCCTCCTTTCCATCTTCCAGAAGAAATCTCTGAGGGAGGCCGCAGCCTTTTCTAGCTCTAGCTGGGTTTCTTTCTTGGAAGGATGACGACACCCCCGTGGTTTCAGTCGGATTCCTCCTTGCCCACCCCCTTCTTGCCCAAACCTAAATGGATGGATAGAGACCGTCACACCAGACAGGCCCACTCCCTTTTGCCCCCTGGAAGGACTAGCTCCCTCTCCTCCTGACAGGTTACAAAATGATCACATTTGCTGACACGTCTTCCGCAAAACTGCTTTAGTGCCTGTGTCCACTTTCCTGGAAGGAGATGAATGATCCGCTTGGTCCTCATTCATCACGTACGGCTCAGCTAAGATCTGTCTCGTTTATTTCTTCCCTTCCCCACTAGAAAGGCTGCGCCCCGACATTAATTCTTCTGCGATGACAGCTAATTCAGACTTCACAGGCCATGTTTACTCAGGAGGCAGGAAGATTCTCCACCCCCAAAATAAATAAGGACAGGACTTCACGGCTTGTTACAGTGGGGCTAATTGTGAACACTATCGGTGCTAGTTGGTAGCTTGATTTAAGACCCAAATTGATTCCCCCCCCTTTTCTCTGGAAGGGGCAAGAGCCTTCGGAACAGTCCCTACACATCCTGTTTGCCCAAGTCACTGTCACAATCTCTCTTTACCACGGCCACCCGCACCAGACTTGCAAAGGAAATCAGCAAAACTGAAACTCAGCAGTGAAACAGATTAAAAGCATGAAAACTCTTTAACATTCTACTGTAAGTACTATTTGGTAGCATGTCTCTTGGTTGACAACCATTTTATTTGTGGGTTGAGGGCCCCAAGGCATCCATGATGCTCATTTGTAAGGGATGAACTGTGGATGTTACTTATTGAATCTGAGGCACGGTTAAGGAAACAAATGCACAGGAACCCTAAATTCTCAGCTCTTCTCCGGCCTTCCCTCATCTCAGGGCAAAGAGGAGTGCACTTCACCCTTCGACCTTCCCTAACAGCTTCTCGTATCTGTAGTTCACTCAACAGACACCCCATCCCAAGATGGGTGACCTGGGTCACGGACCATCAGAAAGATCAAATTGCCCACTCCCTCCCCAGTGGGTCCACACTCACCTCTCCAGCCCCAGTGCATGGCACAGATACTGACACAGAACTGTCCAAAGGATGATAATGAATGGGCACAGCCCTACAACTGCCATCCTTCCATTCAAGGGAGAATGAAGATCTGTGCAAATTTAATTTGCAGGAAAACCGCAGGGAGTCTGCGTAGAGAAGGCTGAAGTTAAAGTTGAAGTCCCCCAAAGATGGAATTTCATACCATCATGCATTCTCAGAGCACTGCTGGGTCTCCCCTGCGAAGCTAGGAGAAGGGTGGTCCATGGAAGTGAGGCGTGTGTGGGCGGTGGGAGAGGTCGGCAGTTGGGAGAGGTCGGCAGGAGAGAGCATTTGCTTTCAAACCAAAGACTGGCCAGGCCATCAACCCAGCTTTGGATCTCTAAATTGTTGGGCAGATACAGCGCCTCTCAGGACCAGAAAAATGAGTGGCTGGGCCCTTAAGAAAACAGGACTGAGCCCATCTGGGGGTAGGGAGGACAAAGGCTGCCACTGCTGGGCCCCTTCTGGGAGGAAGCCTGACAAGCCAGGGGCTGCTGGCAGGTATTGCTGTGGGCAGAGAGGGAGGCAGAGTTTGGAGAGCATCTGAAAAACAGCCAGGAAGAGGGGTTCCCAGCGAGTGAGCCAGAGAAGAAACTTTGGGGAAGGCCAGGGTATCTTCCTTCTTAACTTTGGGGGCAGGGGCGGTGGGTGGGATTTCTGTTCTAGTAGGTATGCAGCAAGCAGCCTTAATCTCCCTTTTGAAAATGCAAAGTGTGTTTACCCAGTAAATAATTTAAGAAAGAATATACACTTGAAAGAAGACATCCATTGAACCAGCCAGGCTAAATTGCCTCCAGGCAAAAACTTGTGCATTTGCATGCTGCATTCTATTAAGTGAGCACACTGTGGCTTTAAAAGAATGCAGAGCCAAATTAAAAGGAATGTGGGCGCAAAAACATCAAGGATCCTCCAAGTTTACATTATGAATCACAGTGCTGTTGATACAAGATGAATTAACCATTTACTTTGAGGCTGAACTCACAAAGTACCATTGAAACTACGGATCCTGTGCAGGAACCCAGGGAGGGGCCAATCTTTCCATTGCCAGTCTCCTTCTCCTCTGGCAACGAGCAGCTGCGTGTGGCAGCCCCGTCACAGAAGACTGGTTAACGTGCAGTAGGCCAGCAAGGCACCTGGCACCGAGCTCTGCTCTTGCTCCAGGAGCCCTGGAATCCCACTGTAGCAGGCGTGACCAGCATTCGCCAATATCCCCTTCTCTACTTCTAGGCACAGACTCCCTTACCCATCCCTTGATGTTCAGTGTGGCCATGTGACTTGTTTTAGTCAATGACATGTGACCAAAGTGCTGGGTGTCAGCTCCAGTGTTTGGTCCCTTGCTGTTCTGACTTAGGAGGCTGTAGGCCACTACACTTACCATAGAGATTTAGGATTTTCTGTTTCTATGCAGGGTTCTCCAATAATAAGTGGACCTTCCAGGGTCTGAATCTCCTTTGTCTTTTACATTCCCAATGCCTAAAACAGAGCTCGGCATAGGTATTCTTAAACTTGCTGAATGCGTGAGTGGGAGTCTCCACCTCTGTGTGTTCCCTGAAGGTCCATGTGGTACTCTTCCTACTTTCCAAGTGTTGCTTGTAGACAAGCACAGCTTTGGGAGTGAGCTATGAGCCACCCTCCAATTCGGATGCCAGCAGAGTCCAAAACCTTCACAAGCCTGCATTCATTAGTGGAGAGTGTGTGACACTCCACAGGTTCATGCTTCTCCTGCCTGGCTGCCCAGGCCTGAATGATGATGCCCACCTCTGGGTTCTGACAGAACAGCAACAATGGGCAGGGCAATTAGCTGCCATGAGAGCAAAGGAACCTATACCTGTGTCTCTCAGGAAACTCCCCCAAAACAAGTGCCCCGGGAAAGGCTCTCCAAGGTCTAGATCTAATTCAATGTTAGTCAAAAGAAATAAACACAGGAGAGAAAATGGTGCTTTGTTATCAGCCTCTAACACTGACTTTAATTTCAAAGCTGGGCACATGGCGACCTCTGAGCTAGAGTTGTATGGTTATTGTGCCACCTGATGATGCTCATCCAGGTTCTTATAGGGCCTGCATCTTTGGGAGGAATCCCCAGTCTCAGCCCAGAAACTCAAGGGGGGGATTACCCCAGTCTATGATGCCACAGGTGGACATATGACCCAGGCAGATCCAGCTACTTACAGCTCTCTATTCCTGCACAATCCTTTGTTTAGGAATTGGCATGCCCCAACCACGCCAGAGAGTCCTTTGAGGATTTTTTTTTTCTGGAAAGTCAAGAAAAAGGTATTCTCTCTACTGGGATTGGCTGTGGAGAAAATGGACACTTAGAACTCAGGGCCATTCTTATTACTCTGCAGGAGGGGAACCTGCCTGAAGGATGCCAACACAGCAACACAGGACCCAGAGATGGCTGCACAATCCTTTGTTTAGGAATTGGCATGCCCCAACCACGCCAGAGAGTCCTTTGAGGATTTTTTTTTTTCTGGAAAGTCAAGAAAAAGGTATTCTCTCTACTGGGATTGGCTGTGGAGAAAATGGACACTTAGAACTCAGGGCCATTCTTATTACTCTGCAGGAGGGGAACCTGCCTGAAGGATGCCAACACAGCAACACAGGACCCAGAGATGGAGAGAAAGAAACAGGTTCCTGAAGGCATCATTTGAGCCCTAGATCCTGCTGTGTGCCTGATACCAGAGGAGTCACTTTTAAACTTCCCAGCTGCAGGAGCCAGACGACCCAGAATTCCAAGCAAATCTGCTAAGCTTCACTCTATTGGACTGGCTTAAGTCACATGCTTGCTCCTGGTCCAAGAATTCAGTTGGGACTTCTTTCACTTTCAACCATACACATTGTCCTGAGTTGAATAGTGTCTCCCTCCAAATTCATGTCCACCTGGAACCTCAGAATATGACCTTATTTGAAAATAGGGTCTTTGAAGATGTAGTTTATTAAAGACCTTGAGATAAAATCACCCTGCATGTAGGGTAGGCCCTAAATCTAGTGATTGGAGTCCTTATAAGAAGAAAGGATACAGGGACACAGAGCAGAAGGCCAGGTGGAGTCAGAAGCAGAGATTGGAGTGATGCTGCCACAAGCCAAGGAATGCCTGTGGCCATCAGAAGCTGAAAGAGGCAAGAAGGGCCCTTCCCTGGAGCCTTCGGAGGGAGTATGGCTCTGCCCACTCCTAGATTTCAGACCTCAAGTTTCTGGAGCTGTGAGAGAAGACATTTCTGTTTTAGGCCACCTAGTTCATGGTACTTTGTTACTGCAGCCCCAGGACACAAATACACAGAGTTCTAGGATCCATACCAGCATATGGACCTATCTGTCTGTCTTGGCCTTCACAGGGACTGCTCTCCAGGTCTCCACCCACTTCCCGACTGCGGCATCTCACAATTAATGTGGATCTGTACAGAGGACAGGACAGTTCCAGCCTGGTTCTGCGAGAGCTTTGGGCTCACAGTCTTCCGGAACTGTTGTTCTTTCATCTCAGAATGGGAATTTCCAATCCTGAGCAGAGTAGGCAGCTGCCCAAGGCCATGTGAGGTGAGGGAACTGAGGGGGTACGTTATACAAGACTCCTGCCAGGAGTGGGGAACATCCTACAAGACTCCTGCCTCTAGGATAAAGCATTTAACATGGGAAGGAAATCAGATGTTAACTCTGGGCCAACTTACGAAGTCATCTCCACCATGAACAGCCTGCGTTAACTGACCCAGTTAGGAGTAGTCAGTTAGTTACCCAGGGGGCCTGAGGAAATAGGACACAGGAGAATTAAGATTTGACAGGTGGCAAAATGAGCATGCTCCTCAGCAAGGAAGCGAGGACACGGGAGCCAGTACCTGAGCCCCAGCAAACCCAGGTGAGGTCCCAAGTGAGGACAGAGTGGCTTTATCCCATTTCCAAATTTCTACTTAGTTGAAAAGGGATTGGCAAACTTTTTCTGTAAAGGACCAGGTTGTAAACGCATTAGTTTGCTAGGGCTGCCATCACAAAGTTCCACAGACTGGGTGGCTTACACGACAGAAATGTATTGTCTCACCATCTGGAAGCTGGAAGTCTGAGATGGAGGCTGGCAGACGGGCTCTCCTGAGGGTGTAGGAGCATCTGTCCCAGGCCTCTCTCCTAGCGCCTGCTGGTTGCTGGACATCTCTGAGGTTGCTTGGCTGTAGAAGCATCACCCCTATCTTTGCTTTCATCCTCAGATAGCATTCTCCCTGTGTGCACACCTATGTCCCAATTTCCTCTTCCAATAAGGACACTAGTCTTATTGGGTTAGGGGACCACCCACTGCAGTTTGCCTAATCTTAATTGTATCTGCAAAGACCCTCTTTCCAAATAAGGTCCCATTCTGAGCCCGGGGGGTTAGGACTTCAACATATAATTTGAAGAGGAGAAAACACAATTCAACCCAAAACATGAAGCCTGTTTTAGGCTTTTTGGAAGCTACCGTCCTGTTGCAACTGCTCAACTTTGCCTTGTGCAAAAGTGGCTGTGGACAATGTCAATGAGTGTGACTGCGTTCTAATAAAACTTTATTGACAGATAATGGGATTTGAATTTCATATAATTTTTACATGCCAACAAATATTCTTCTTTTGATTTTCCCCCCCAACCATTTCAAAACGTAAAAGCCATTCTTACCCTGCTGGCCATACAAAAGCAGGTGGTGAGCTAGACTGGGCCTGCTACCTGTGGTTTGCCCAGTCCTGGTCTAAAAGCTCAAAGCTCTCCGAGGCCGGCCCTCCTGCGCCGGAGGATGTGTGGTCCTCGGACCGCGCACAGACGGCCATGGCAGGTCTGGCCACGTCCCTCTGACGAAAGAAGGAAACCCGAGTCCCTGCCCTGTGGGAGCTTATGGTGCCACAATGAGCAATCAACTACAGAAGCCCGACAACAAAGGCATAATGAGAGCAACGCCAGGCCAGGACAGTTTGCTGTGTGCCCACAATCCTGGCTTTGCCTGGGATCACCTGGAACAAGTCACTCCATGTCACTTGCTTTTCAGTTTCTTCCCAAGTACAACCAGCCAGCTCACCACCCATCCCAGGGAGGAGAGGATTAGCTCATTTAAGTTTATAAAGCACTTTGTAATCAGAAATCCCTGGCCAGCCGTGCAGTTGGCAAATAATTCTGTGAAAGGAGATGGCATCTCGGGACGGGTGAGAGGCAGGAGGATAGTTGACAGAGGCCAAGCAGCTGCCTGGGAAACTTCCTGAGGAACATTGGCTGGAGGGGCAGGTGGGAGGCCTGGAAGGGCTGCCTCCTGAAGCCCTCCAGGCTTGTGTTCCCACAGGCCTGTGTCTATCTGGGCCTCATGGGAACACTCACCCCAGCAGGACTAAACCTTCTCTCTGAGGTGGTGGCATAAACATCAAAATCACATCCCTTCCCAATGATATGTGAGTTACACTGCACTCTATGTTGCCAAGCAGGTACCTGGAATTTCAGCCTGGGCACCATGGCCACTGCCATTCTCCAACATGGACTCGCCGATGGCAGGGGGCCTGGAGAGTGGCGCTGCTGGCCACCGGGCTTTCAGATAGGATCAAGGCAGCTCACGTCAATCAAAGGGGCTTGGAAAGAACTTGAAGAGAATGAAATGATGCTCTGGAAACACAGGTATACCTAATCCCTGACAGGCTTACTCAGGTGGAAGAAAAGGTCTCCATGCCCTGGTCTGGGTTGTTCATTTTAGAGTTGAGGGCCCTGAGGTGCAGGGAGGTGCCCAAGGTCAACCATGTGGGGCACAGCCAGGTCTTCAGACCCCCAGGCCCCTTCTTTCACTGTTGTTCTCATTCTTGTCTGAGGGGCCAGTGCCATGAGGGCAGCCACACAATTCAAATTGCGCCTGCTGCTAGTAGGAACTGTTCAACAACATCCAGGAACACAACTCAAAACCTAGCCGTGGTCCCCACCTGTTACTGAGCCCATCCCAGTCCCACTTCTCTGTGAAATGAAGGGGTGCTTGGATGATTGAGAGCACTGGTTCCCAGACTCCAGGCTGAGGCCGAAGCAAGAAGGGAAGAACACCAGAGAAGACTGCCTCCTTGAAAACAAGGTTACTTCGCTTAAAGGGCTTCCTTTCCTCTGAGACTGTGTCCTTTCTCCCGTTGCAGTGGTGACGGGTCCTTTAGTTTATGGAGTGATGCTGGAGTGGATGCAGGCGTTTTCCCTAATGTCCTTACATAGACATCGGAAATCTATATTCTCCTTGGAAATTACTCGTACTTGGCAAAATAAAAAGTGGACAATCCTCTATTTAAAGTCCCAATCCAAGACATGGCAAGATTTGTGAACCTTGGAGCTAGAACCTCCCACCCAGCTCTACTGTCTGGTGACTCCTTACTCTACAGTGTGGGGCCATGGTGATGGCAACAATGATGATGGTGATGCCAGTGACGACAGCCACAGCAGCAGCTCCTATGAACTGGCCATTTACTCTGGGTCAGGTGCTGTCCTGGCATTTTCTGCACTTTTTTGAAACCTCCCAGCAATCCTACGAGGTGGGTACTATTGTCACCCCTGTCTTTACAGAGAAGTCACTGGGAGCCCCAAGCCCCTGGCCAGTCTTATCTTGCGCCCCTAGAGGACACCCATCATCAGGTGGCTATTCATCTGTGCGTCTCATGTTCTCCAGCAGATGCTCCTTGGTTGTTTGAGGGGCGAGTCTTTGATATCCCCCTCTTTATAGCCCTCTCCGCAGACCCAGTGACGAGGTATGCAAGTTGAAAGTCACAACACGAACTCACCAGAGTCAACTCTTCTTAGTGCCCAGTGTAAATGTACCACGCATCACTAAGATAACATTCAATTTTTCGGAAGCATATTTCACCAGCTCTCATCAGGCACAAATGGCTGCGTCCTTTCTGGCTCTTTCTTAGGTAAATGCAGGATCACTTGACCCCTCATTAGATTTGGGGACAGAGAGAATGGCAATCAGCCTCTGGGGGCAGCTCACCAGTGACTCCATTGCTTAGTGACCTCGTCCCACACAATTTTTCAATTATGTCTACATCACCTGTCATACAGGCGAGAGGGTCCACCATAGAAAGATTCCAGGTCTGCTCAAGATTAATTTAATGCATCTGTAGGAACAGAGTGCTAGATGGAAAAGAAAACCAGGTGGGAGAACCAGCTAGACTCAGTGTGACCTTGAGAAAGGTCTCCGTTTTGAGTTCAGACATCCACAGAAAGTAATAAAGGAATCGCTCCCAAGTATTACACGGATGGGTGTGGACAGCGATATGTAACTTCTAGACTGTCTTAAAAAGGCAGGGTGTCCTTTTCTGGTCTTGAATGTTTACTGCATCTGTGATGTCATTTACTCTCCAAAATGATCCTGATTTATTAGGACCCGGATTTGGTGGCTCAGGACCACCCAGGGAGAAGGCCAGGCCCACTCCAGATGAAGTTCTCAGCAGGCAGGCCATGGCTAGAGTGCATGCTCGAACGACCCCTTCCTGACCCCTAGATTTAGGTGCTTCTCACCCTCCCCCCTCTACCTCCTTCTGGGTGCCCGGAGGGAGGGTCCTCACCTCCACTGGGTCCTGCCCCTGTATTATAAAGCAACCCTACTGTCCCCTTGAATCAGGTACCCCGCAGCTCCTCCCTGGCTGAGGGCCACTCAGTCTCTTGACCCTCCAGAGAAGCTGTGAATATATTTGGGCAGGAGCTATTTAGCCACCTTCATTTCAGAGCCAAACTGCCTGGATTCGAATGCAGGATCTGCCGCACACCAGTTGTACAACCTTAAGCAAGCTACTTCATTACCTCTCTGAGATTATGTCCTTTTGACTCCTTTAAGGTGAAAAAAATGTTCTTTATTTTGTGATGTGATGGTGATCATAGATGGCAGTGGTTTTTCCCAAATGTCCTTACTTGGACATTGGAAATGGACTCTCTCCTTGGAAATTACTCTCTTACGTGGCAACATAAAAAGTGAACAATCCTCCTTTAGTCCTCTATTTACGAAAGAAATGCAAAAGTACCAACACCAGGGATCTGAGAGTTCCAAAGAACCAATGCTTCGGTTCCCACACCAGACACATGGGGCTAATAATAGCAGTGCCTCGGCCAATGAATTACATTAATAAATAACTGAGAAAGTTCAACATGAAGTGCTTAGATCATCAGTGCTCGGTAACAGCAACTGCTCAGTATAATACTTATTATCACTCCACTCCTGTGATTCCTCACTGATCTCCTCACAATGAGCTCTGAAACGACTCCTTGCTTGGCCACCCCCAAACCCCTAGACAGGCGGCCGCTGCGCGTGCCCTGGCCGGAATGCCTGCAGAGTCCTCTGATCCCCCAGGACACATCCCGGTGCTGTTCCTGAGTAGCTGGCCTTGTGGGGTCCCTACTGAGCCACTCTCCTGGGAGCCTCATTTTCTGCAGCTACTCAGGTACTCAGGTATCCAGGAAGGAGAGGCTGCCCTTCTGGCCATGCTAGTTTCCCTCTTCTGGTTGTGGTCACATTGGTGCAGACACGACTGCCTAGGCTTTTGTGATGGGATTTCACACTATTTCCCTGCAAGATCTGACATGAGACACTTATCTCCTAATAGTCATAGATTTACGCCTTTTTCCTTCCCTCATGTCAGGGGGAATAAAACACTTTGCCAGAGGTTGACCAGCCATCCGCCTCTCCGTAACTCTTGAGGGATGTGGTGACACGTTCTGGTCATACCATCAGAACTCCTCTCTCTCTCTTGTCTTCAGTCTGTGACCTCTGACTAATTATTAAGGAAGAATGGAAAGGAAGGGGGTGGGTGGGTGAGTGCATCTCTGCCCTGCTTTACCCGAGATTCCCTTGGAGACCGGAACAGCCCAGACCTCCTGACCCTGCAGAAGTCTGAAGTTTGGCTTTGGTGTGAGCACCAATAACCAGGGTCCACATTGAGAGCATCCAACTTAGCCCCTAACTGATTCCTAACCACAGGGGGTCAAAGGCCAGGGAGAGGTCAACAGAAGCCACACACCAGCTGGTGTGTGCCTTTCGGGCCTCTCACAGGGTGATGAAAAGCCCAGGCGGAGGTCAGGGCTGTATGCACACTGGCACATCTGCAGGCCCCTTGACCTTCACGGCCCGGCTGGTGATTCTCAAGGAGGATGGAGTGCGTCTTACGTGCAATGCCTTCTAAGCCAGGAGGCCTGGGATGGGAACCCGAGGAGTCTCCATTGGAGGGTGAGTGGCAAAGAGACATTTGCAGGATTGCCTCTACTCCTAATCTGTTGCGTGATCTTGTGACAAACAAGTAAATGTGCCTCAGTTTCCCCATCTCAAAAATGGGAGTAAATATATGTGACCCAAGCACCCTTGAGAATGGACTCTGAGGACCATGTCTGAGGACTAAAGAAAAATAAAGACAATAAATTGCCAAGGACAAGAGTGGCCTTTGAATGCTTTCTCGGGTCCTTTAGTTAGCTGCAAAAAATAGAAAAACCAATCCTAATTTAGGAGGGATCTTGATGGGAACTGAGCCAGAAGACAAAGAAGGAGCCACGTTTCTCTCTGTCATTCTTTGGAGGTACTGGCCTCAAGCTACCTGCTTTTAATTTTCACAAGTGGATGGTGAATTCCAACCCCTAACTGGCTACCAGGTAACATGAGGGCACCTAATTACAATAGGAGGTGGTGCCACTCCGGGTCCTTGCCGGAGGTGACAACCTCAAAGTCCCCTGCTGAACACTCATTAGAAATCCAGCTGAGAAACCGTATTGATCAAGGAGCCTAAGAACGAGGTCCATCTCTCCTGGAGACACTGGTCTCCCCCTTGGAGCAGCAGAACCCCGAATCTGCCCTGTACCACGTGGTTTAGGTTCACGCATGCGCTCTCAGCAGTGCTGGCCACCAACTGATGGGGGGTTGGGGAGGAGAGAAGGGGGGACAAGGCATGGGACAGGAAGGGACAGGTGGATGGGATGCTCTTGAACAGGCTGTTCATTACCCTGCCAGGCGGGTGTCCCTGCCACCACGTCCTGCAGGAAGGCGTTCTCTCCGGTAGGGGAGGGGACAGAGCTGTGTTGTTATCCCCTGGATATTGACTCCTGTAACTTTCACATTTCCCTCTTCACATCGGCTGCCAGAAATCCGGGAGAGCACCTGTGGCCACCCTCAGCAGTGGGCAGGCTGGTCCTCAGCTTGCGCACGAACCTTACTCCAGGCTTCGTTTCATAGATGGGAAATCTATTGTTTTGTATATATTTTGGTCAATTGCTATAGATCCTTTTGGGACCAAGACAGGCTGATACACAGGCCTGGAAGAATTAAGAAAACAGGGAAGAATTAAGAAAACAGAAAGAATCCACATCCTCATGGCGAGGCTACTTTAATGATTCTGGCTTTATTTTCCCTCCTATCCCCAAACAAGTCCATACTATGTGCTACTTGGAAAGGCGTTTGCACGTTTACCCAAACAACAGGGTATTTCCCTTTTTCTCTCCAGTCTCCTTTCGTGGCCAGCATGGGGTGATTTCCAGAATGAACCCAGACTTGGCACTGGGGGCCCCGGGGGTCCTCCCCTAGCTAAGTGCTGTGAGTTGTGGGTCCCCTTTGTTTGGGAGATTTACAGCAATTGTCTTAACAACATGGACCTCTTTTGTGAAAGCTGAAGGCGTTCCCAGCAAATGTTGGCTGCAGATACGCAGCCGAAATGTTACGGCGGTCACGGCCCTTCCTTGAACAACCTAAAGCATATTTCTCTCTGTCTACATTTGGTTTCTTAGATGCCTGAAAGCCGGGAAAACAATCATAGCTGAGGCCATTTCTGAGATGGCACTAAAAGAACCTACTCGGAGACAGATAAAAATAATGAGAATCCTTCTGTCAGGAAAGATTTAGAAAATATCACTGGCATTATTAAAATTTAATTTTTTACTTGGCTTTCTGGTTCCCCTTTCCCGTGATAATGAGCAGCCCTGCACACCTCCGCCTTGCTAGTACTTGTTTTGTGCAATAAATTCAGCTTTCCAGTCTGAAGACATTTCAGACAACAGCTTTGACTGCTATAGGCTTATTTTTCACCCTGTGCTGTGCTTTGAGTCTTCCTATAAAAACCAGCTCATGAGATAATCTTCCACAAGGCCAGTGAAACTAACAAAAATCCATTTTGCCCAACTGGTTCAGAGACATCCTGGGAACAGCCGAAGCAGAACGGCAAAAACAAAAACAAACAAACAACAAAAAAAAAGGGGGGGGGGGGGAGGAGAAAAAAGAAGAAAAAGAAAGAATCAATGTATTCACTAATGGTTTACTTGATAGAGAACTATCAAATTAGCTGACAGGAAAGGCTGGGCGGTAGGAATTTTCCCTTCAGCTTGAACAGACACTTTTACTTAAAAAAATTTTTTAAATTGATTTTTATAGAGGAAAGGACGGGGGGGGGGGGGGGGG
>NW_005366873.1:2709854-2717390 GCF_000412655.1 Myotis brandtii
GAGAGAGAGAGAGAGAAACATTGATTGGTTGCCTCCCGTATGCACCCCCACCAGGGACTGAACCTGCAACCTGGTCATGTGCCCTGACCAGGATCAAACTGGCGACCTTTTGGTGCATGTGACAATGCTCCAACCAACTGAGCCAAACTGGCCAGGACTGAACAGACACCTTTTGAGGGTCTAGGAAAAAGCTTTCTTCCCAGTGGCTGAAGATACTCCAGTGGAGTCCTTCTGCTTTGCCCAGCCCTGGGTGACCGCAAGGCCGACTTGGGGCCTGACAGATGGTGGCCTCTGCTGAAGTCCTGTCCAGACCCTCTGTATGCCGGAGGAGCCGGTTTGCTCCAAGGCCCCGGGATCAGCGCATTCAGACTCCTCAGGTTCTTGATACATCATCGTTGCACCTCCAACCTGATACCCATCCCATCGGACCCCTATTTTGGCTTCCTGCCAATGGAAGCAGGATTGCAAAGGGGCATCTCTTTTATAACCTCGGAAACAAGAGCAGAGCGTGGTGACACGCAGAACACGTTCTCCAAAACACACGCCTTAACTCCCACCTCTATTTCACTGGTTCAAGACACAAGTGGATGTGTCTAAAGACAAATGACAAGACTCTGCACAGAAAAAAAAAAGACTTGAAGGAAATGTAGCCACGTGTTAACAGTGTTTGTGTTTGGGTGGTGGGTGTTTTTTTCTTTCCATGTTTATGCATTTGTTCATTTTCTTGAATTGTACATCTTACATATATAATTATTATTTAAAATAATGCTGAACTCGAAATTGAGTAAATTGGAAAAAGAAACATAGTTTATTCACAATGCTAAACAAAAGTAAGAGGGAATGTGTGAGAGAAAAAATGGTAAAATTTATTTTTTATCTACTTTTGTGCCTTGAGGATTTCATGCAAATTTTGTTATTTAATCATCGTAACAAATCTATGACAAAGGAATCAGTGCGCCCATTTTCCAGAGGGGGAAACTGAGGCTTAGGGAGGTTAATCTGCCTAGGATCTAGTTAGTCACTGGAAAAGCTGATATTTAAAATTAGACCCTAATTCAAAGACTAAGTGCTATACGTGGTGGGAAGAGTAATGGCTGGTATCCTGGTGCATCTTACATTCTAGTTTACTTGGCATTTATGAATAAAACCAGGGATAATAACATATTTCCCCTCCACCTTATAGGTTCTTGTGATGTTCAAGTGAGATCATCATGTAAAAATAGAAAATGAAAACTTCTGCTGAAGGAATATGATAATATAATATTTTTATATGACATTAGTGAGTTGAGAGTTGCCACAAATGCCATTCAGATACTAATAATTTTCAAATAAAAAATACACTAAAATAGAATCAATGCTAAAACTATATGAAAAAAAATTTGTTCTTGAGGATTCAGAGGCGTAAGAAGATCTTGTCCTGTCCTCGCCATTAAGATCACCGATTTTTTGAAACCATAATATCTATAATATATTAGTCATAAAGCAAAGGTTGTAAGTAGCAAGTACACTCTGACCCAATTTTGCCAAAAGAAAAATACATATATAAACTTAAAACAAAAATCGGAAACATAGACATAGAAATGATAGTAATAACTGTGTTTAGATGTGGGATCATGGCGATTTTTAAAAAATCTTCTACGAGTCATTGCATTTTCCAGATTTTTTTTTCTCTAATAAATATGCACCATTTTTACCATCAGAGAAAAGCAATTCAGCCTCTACCCTCCTATACAAAAACATCTTCTTCTTCCTTGGGTAAGAGTGAAAAATAAACTCTGAGCTTTGTGGTAGTTTGACTTCTGGTGAAATAACTGTTTATTTGAAATGCATTCCGATCTACACAAGTTGGGCTCAGTCTGTTGAGGGCCTTCGTCACCTTCAACTTGACAGAAAATCATCAGAAGTCAAGGAACAGGTGGCTACACGGTGCAGTTGGAGAAAACAAACAACAATATGTGGGACTGCCAAGAAGTTGGAAGGACAGTGGTGCCTGGTCCGATTTCTGCCATGACTGATCGCTTGCACGGTGGCCTCAGAAGGGGACCCCTGCCTCCTCTGGAGCTCACGAGCAGTAGCTTAGCAGGAAAGTGCCACCGGTTTGGAAACACAAGGCCCTGTCCGATTTCCAGCAGTGCCACCAAGGAAGCTATTTTTAAGCATCTAATTGCATTTGTAGCATCTGGCATTCTGCACGCTCCAGTTTTATGACTTAATGTGGTACATGTTCCGCAAGACAAACAAGCAAAAGAGAGATTAAATGTGGGATGTTGGAGTCACGTCGGGTAGTCTCTGTATAGCAATATTACAGTGTGCCCTGGAGATTATTCCAGGGCCACGTACAACAGTCCCCAACGTATGGAATCTCATACTGGGGACGACTTGACAGCTGCGGAGAAGAGGGACTGAACTTTATTTCTTAGGCCAGTGCACAGCCTCAGATGCTAACGTGCATTGTTAGGAAATGCCAACGTTTCAACTTAAATCATAGAACCCAGAACATCGACACTCTGCCTTTCAGCAAATCACAAACAGCACAAATCTGGGTTTCCGGTACTAATTGGGGAGGGTTTCTAATTTGCTTATGCTATCTGCCTCATGTCGAGCTAATCTTCCTCCGGTTGCCACCTAACGCTGTCTGAAATAATCCGCTTACTCCTGGTCTGTCCACAGCACTTTATATCAAATAACACGGCTTCCGCCACACAGCCGCAGCCCGAGGCAGCCGTGCGGCCCGTGCTGGGCCATCGCTGAGCGTGTGGCAGTGACGGCAGGGGCCTCGACAGACTGAAGGAGGCAGGAACGAGGGTGCAGCGAGGCTTCTGAATGGGTCGGAATGATGACATGCGTGCGAACAGCACTAATTAGCAACCGAAAGCATCATCTGATCACTGTTTTTTGAAAAGACTGAGACAGATCATTTTGCTTTCTCAGACAGGCAGGCAAAATATTTCAGGGTGTTCACCACCAGCCTATGTAATTATTACTAACAACATCCAAACTCGCTGCAAGAAAACTTTTCTAAGTACAGCATCCCCCTCCCACCCTTTGGAAAGGCTCCTGGAAGCATTAGTGACACAGCCACGAGGCTGGAGGCTGGATTGATGTGGCGGGCAGTGCCCTTTCAGGAGATCACAGCCCTGTCTTGACTCAGTTTTATGCCTTAGATTAAAAAAAAAATATTCGAGAAGAAAATTTTTTTTAATCCTGACCCAAGGATATTTTTTCCCATTGATTTTTAGAGTGGGTGGAAGGGAGGAAAGAAGAGAGGGAGGGAGGGAGAGAAAGAGAGAAAGAGAGAGAGAAACATTGATATGAGAGAGACACATAGGTTGCCTCCCTCATGCACTCCAACTGGGGACAGAATGAACCTGCAACCCAGGTACGTGCCCTTGATCAAACCCACAACCCTTCGGTGTGAGGGCCAATGCTCTAACCACTGAGCACACTGGCCAGGGCGGGAAGGAAATGTTTTTATTTGTATTAAGCAGAATAGCCTGGAATTCTAATGCTTGTAAAACATGTTGCAAGTGCGCGTGTGTGTGAGAGCCCCAACACACAAAAGCAATGTTGGACTGTGGTGCACAGTGGGGGGTGGAGCATGGCGGCTGAGGCTACAGCCAGGCTCTGGCCTCAGGTGGGCTTGGCTGTGTGACCTGAGGCAGAACACTGTCTGCTTTTGGGCCCCCATTTCCTTGTCTGCAAAGTGTCGGGAGTGGACGTTTGCAAGGATGGGGATTTCAAGGACGCCTTTTGCCACTAAGAAGTCTGTTTTCTAATTGAAAGGTTCTTGTTCTTTTTCTTACACGAGTGTCTATTCTAACCAAGCAAACCCTTTCTGTTTCTTTGCAACGCAGCGTATTTGAAAACATTTCGCTCACATTTCAGAGGTTACCAAAGGGGGAAAAAGTTATATTGTTTAATCCTACTTTATAGGAGTTTGCTTTTTCATTAGAGAACAGACCCAGTGATTGGTAAGTTATACGTGCCCAAAGTGGGGGGAGGGGGAGGAGGTGAAGGAAAATAGGCCGCCTTCAAGCGCCTTGTGGAAATGTATAAAACAAGCAGCGAGATAGTCCTTTGCCAAACACTGTCATAAATTTTTTATTTGGCAGCTAACATTCTCACTAGTTTTCTTGGCAGCAATTGGGACCTTTAGCAAGAAAGGTGCAGGAGAAAAATACCTTGTTTAGAGATGTTTTCAACAGTTTCTGGGATTTTTTTTCAGAACTTCTGCCTGCAGCACATTTTTACAACTCCAGTCTCCGATCACCTGATGAGTGGGTGGTGGGGTTTAAACTTCTTTCTTTCTTTTTTTTTTTTTTTAAATAAAAGAATATATACAGAAAAAGCGAACAAGCAGTGCTACCCCCTCTGGCCTTCCACTGAGCCCATCCTTCTCATGGTTGTGGTAGGTATTTCTGATCTCCATGCTTAGTCTTCTCTGTCAAGACAAAAAAACTGAAAATATCAGAATGTACCTTTTGTTGGGCCTGATAGGATCTGTATTGTACTCCCAGATGACAGAGAAAAATGAAAGTGAAACAGGCCAATGACTAGGCCATTTTTCTTCAACAGGTCTGCCCCAAACAGGCCCCACCTGGCTTCCTAGAGGGTTTCCTCTTTATGTGCATAGAGACTTAATGGGCAAAGAGCTGCCCTGGACTTGAAGCGGATATAAGCGTGCGGGGATGCGACTTTGGCAGTCAAACTGTCCATGGTGGAAGGAGTGGAATGAAAGCTTCTGGAGCTGGTCACTACCCATCTCAGGGAGCCTCGGGCACTGAAAGCTCTTTGAGGAGGAGGGCTTGGAATTCTGGGAAATAAGGGGTCAAAATGCACAAGGAGTCCAAGATGAGATCTTTCATGACAATCACACCCTAAAGATTTTATAGAAACTTTGTATAGACTAGCAAAATCCCTCTACCAGGAGTCCTCCAGCTATGAGCAAAGAGGCTGGCAAATTTACTCCCTCCACAACAAGTATAAACGTGAGCAACCGTTAAAACAACCTTTTCAGGGCTCTGAATAATGAACGAAGTCAAAAAATCAAACAAACAAAACAACAAAAAAAACCCCACCACAAACTGAGAAGTGTTTATTCATAGAAAGCTGGCAGAACTTCAGGTAAGAACATCCCCCCGTGCCCCCTAGCTTAGTTGGCTAGAATGATGGTGTTACCAGGGCAGGGCTGCCAGAGAAGGCTGACTTGATTTAGAAGCAGAGGGCAAAACCCAGGCCCAGTATCACTGTCAGTAAAAGTAGCAAACTTGGTAGGGAAATGAATGTTCTGCTTGCCCAAGGTTGCAGTACCAGCTGGGGCGAGTGACAGACCTAACAATGTGATGTGGAGATACTGGAAATGAGAGAGCCATAGTTGTGCCAGGGGAGCTCTGTGTACATCTCCTATCGATTGCAAAGTATGTGCACATACTGGGAAGACCTGAGAGACCCCAGTGAAAAGTCAAAGCCAAGGGAGGCTTGAGAACTGGCTGAACTTGGAATGTGCTCCTCAACACACATACAAATCACTTGACAGGGGATGGAAGCCTTATGGGTCGGAGGTTTTTTGGTACAACTTCTGCTCAACCATTGGCTGGCCACTAAGTTATGCACATAAAGGGGAAACCCTCTAGGAAGACAGGCTCATAAAATAAAAATAAGAGTAAAAAAAAAAAACCTGCAGGGGAGATAGATCCTGTATATTATGTTCAGGAAGGCTACTTAAAAATATCAGAGCCTGAGTTGTTATACTATACCATCTAAAATGTCTAGTTTTCCAACAAATAAATTATGATATGTCAAAAAGAAAAAAAATAAGATAAAGTGCAAAAGTGTAATCTATAATAGGGAAAGAAAAACAGTCAGTAGAATCTGATTTTGTGTGGTTCTGATGCAGGATTTAGCAAAGACTTCAAAGTAGCTATTATAAATATATTGAAAGAGTTTAAGAAAACTATGCTTAAAGAATGAAAAGAAATTATCATGATGATATCTCAACAAATAAAGAACCACAACAGAGAAAGAGGAACTAGAAAAATTATAAAAGTTGAAAGCTACAATGGATGAAATAAAGAGGAATCAGTGAACTTGACCATTTGTCAATAGAAATTATCCAATCTGAAGAAGACAAAGAAAAGAAGATTGAAGAAAAATGAGCAGAACCTCAGAGATCAGTGGGCAATAACCTGAAAACCAATTATGGCAGTCCCAGAGGGAGAAGGGACCAAGTAAGTGGCAGAAAAATATCTTGATAGAAATAATGGCAGAAAGAGAAAATCTTGAAAGCAGCAAGATAAAAATAACACTACATACAAACAACAATATGAGTAATGGCTGACTTCTCATCAGAAACAATGGAGGGAGAAGACAGTGGAATAAGATATTCAAAATGGTGAAAGGGTGAGGGTGGAAGTAACCTGTCTATCAAGCAATACCATCCATCAAAAAATGACGGTGAGTCCTAGCTGGTTTAGCTTAGTGAATAGAGCTTTGGCCTGCGGACTAAAGGGTCCTGTGTTCGATTCCAGTCAAAGGCACATGTCCGGGCTGTGAACTTGATCCCCAGTAGGGAGTGTGTAGGAAGCAGCCGATCAATGATTCTCTCTCATTATTGATGTTTCTATCTCTCTCCCTCTCCCTTCCTCTGAAATCAATACAAATATATTTAAAAAATGAGGGTGACATAAAGACATTTCTAAATAAGCAAATAATGATTTCTTTTGTTAGCAGACTTGCCGTATAAGAAATACTAAATGATGCTATTCATGCTGAAAGGAAATTACACCAGGTGGTAACTCAAATCTACAGAAAGAAATGAAAAACCCTGGAAATAGTAAATAGAAAAAAAACACTGTATATATTTTTCTCTTTCCTTAATTTCTTTACAAAACATAAAGATTGAATAAGCAGTAATACTAATTCAATATTATTGAGTTTATGACATGTATAGATGTGACAATCATGGTACAAATGAATAGGGAAGAAGTTGACTGCACTGGAATAAAATTGCTGTTTATTAGAATTAAGTCATTTATAAGTTTAAGTAGTCTGTAAAAAGTTAGGATATACATTGCAATTACTAGAGCAAAGACTAAAAACAACAACAAATGTAGTTTTAAAAAATCAGCAGATGAATTAAAATGGTATAACAAAAAGATCTGTTTTATAAAAGAAAGCTGAAAAGGAGAAGAGAAAACACATGAGGCACATAGAAAACAAATACAAAACGGCAGACATACATCCAACAAGATAAAAAAAAATCATGTAAATGTTACTGGACTAACTACTCCAATGGTCAGACTGGATAAAAGAAATCCAACTTTATGCTGTCTACAGAAGCCATACTTTAGATTCAAAAGCACAAGTAGGTGGAAAGTTAAAAGATAGAAATACATAAACCATGAAAACAGTGACCATAAGCGAGCCTGGATGTCTATACTAATAGCAGACAAATAAACTTTAGGCCAAGAAATATTCCCCAAGACAAAGAGGGATATTTCAGAAACATAAAAGGGTCAATGCATCAGGAAGCTATGG
>NW_005366873.1:2722241-2827104 GCF_000412655.1 Myotis brandtii
TCAGGAAACTAAGGCATATATATATATATATATATATATATATATATACACACTTTGCAACCAAATCCTGAAATACATTAAGGCAAAATTGACAGATGAAAGGGGAAATAGAAAGTTCAATAATTATATTTGGAGATTTCAATACTGCACATTAAAAAATCTGATAGAACTAGAAGCCTGGTGCACACATTTATGCACAGTTGGGGACCAGCCAGCCCACCCCAATGGGGGCCGATCAGGGCCAGGCCAGTGTGGGGGAGGAGATGTGGGAGGTTGGCCGGTCCCACCCCGGGGGTCAATCAGGGATGGGGCCAGCTGGAGGAAGGGGCTGCGGGAAGTTTGGGGGACTGATGAGGGCCTGGATCAGGCTGGTTGGCCACTGCAGTGTGTGTCATAGTGACTGGTTGTTCCGGTTGTTCCGCCGTCTGGTCGCTGGGCTTTTATATATATAGATAACTGGACAGAAAATCAATAAAGATATAGAAGATGTCAACACTATCAGCCACTTGGCCTAATTATAGGACACTCTACCTAACGACAGAAGAATCCACATTCTTTTCAAAAGTATGTGGAATATTCCTCAGCATAGAGCATATGTGGGCCATAAAACAAGTCTCAATAAGTTAAAAAGACCTGAAATAGTAAAAGGTATATTCTCCAATCACAACAGGAGTACTTTAGAAATCAATAACAAAAAAAAAGTAATTTGGGAAATCCCCAAGTATTAGAAAATTAAGTAAAACACTTATAATGAACCCATGAGTCAAATAAGAAATTATAATGGAAATTAGAGGTTTTGAAATGAATGAAAAACAAACAACTATCAATGTTTGTGGGATGAAACGAAAGCAAAACTTAGAGGGAAGTTTATTTGCTTAATTAGAAAAACAGAAAGCTTCCAATTCAATAATCTAAGCTGCCACATTAAGAAATTAGAGAAAGTAAATTAAACCCAACACAAGCAGAAAAAAGGAGTAAGGGTTAGATCAGAAATCAATCAGAGAGGAAACAGAAAACAATAGAGAAAACCAATGAAACCAAAAGTTGGCTTCTGAAAAGATCAACAAAACTGATAAACTGTTAGCTAGAATGACTAAGAAAAAAGAAAGAAGACAAAATTGCCAACATAAAGAATGAAAAAGGAACATCACTACTGAGTGAATGGAAATGAAAACAATTATAAGGAAATATTCTGAACAATTTTATGCCAAAAAATTAGACAATTTAGGTAAAATGGACAAATCCCCAGAAATGCATGCATTTTATAATACATTCTATCACATACAGCAAGCATGTCAAACTCGCGGCCCATGGGCCGCAAGTGGCCCACAATGAATATTTTTGCGGCCCAGCCAATATAACAGTATGTAAGAAACATTTTAATAAAAATTTTGTAAATTTTTACAATATCCTGTTATACATAATTATTAATAACGAATGACAACATTTGCTAATGACTGATTACTATAATCGTGTTGCATTCATTTCCCTTAAATGCCTAACGCGCAGGCGCACAATTTCTCTCCACTAATACTAGCAGCAAATATTTTAGCAGCCGATTGCCGCATCATTAGTCTTGTACGGACTTGTTTGGTGTGCGCAACAGGAAATATTTCGCTTTTGGAGAACAAGAAAAATAGGTTTATTTGCATTACACTTATTAATTTGTGCAGCTATTCAGTGTCTGGTAAGTTAATGCTCAAGAAAAAATATTAATTTTATTAAAATGTTCTGTTATTTTATGTTAACAATTACTCATTTATTTTAGCCCTTTGTATTCAGAATGTCTCTATCGAAATAAACCTGGTTCTATGAAAATTGAAGCTTTGTTTTTTTGTGGCCCACATAAACGTAAACTTTGTTTATTTGGCCTGTGTTAGCCTTTGAGTTTGACATGCTTGACATACAGCAAACCTCACTTAACATCATCGATAGGTTCTATGATTTTAAATGAAATCAAGTATAATGAAATTAATTTTACTATAGGCTAATTAATATAATCAAGAGTTAAATTCTTATGGCATCACATCAATGTTATAATGAAACAACGCTGAACAAACCTACTATATGTAAATAAAAAATAATACTGATCCTACACAAACTCTTTTAGACAATAAAGAAGAGAATACTTCCCAACTCATCCTGTGAGGCCAGCATTACTCTGATACAAAAGCAAAACAAAAGACATCACAATAAATATCCATCATGAACATAAGACACCACAATGCTTTACAAATATCATCAAATTGAATCCAGCAACATAGATCAAACACCATGACCAAATGTGATTTATCCCAGTAATGCAAGGTTGGTTTAACGAAAATCAAGCAATGTAATACATTACATTAATAGAATAAAGGACACAACTCAGATGATCATCTCAGTAGACATAGTAAAAACATCTGGCAAAATCCAATACCTATTCATGATAGAAACTCTCCATAAAATCGGAATAAAAAAAAACAACTTCCTTAATCTGATAAAAGGTATTTACGAAAAACCTGCAGCTAACATCATATTTAATGACTGGGCCAAGGTGTCTGTTTACCCCAGCTATCAAAGTTACACCGATGCACTGTGGTCGGAACGGCTTTGGAACTGTGTAAGCAAAACAGTTCAAGAGAACAGGAAATTACCTGAAGTTAGTAACTTACAATAAAATACTGACAGGTGGAAGAGAATGTGCCAAGGCAGAACAATTTGGATCAGGTTATGCTAAAAGACAAGACTAGGCAACCTCCAAACAATGGAACGTGGCATAGTATGAGGTCAAGAGTGTGAACTGGGTTTGATCCTGGCTCTCTGCCACTCTTCAGCTGTGTGACCTTGGGCAAAGTCCTTACCTCTCTGGGCCTCAGGATAGTAAGAATGCCTCTCTTACAGGGTTGCGGTAAGGATTACATAAGATAAACCATATGAAGACAATAGCACATAGTGACCACCATAAAAGTAAAGGGCTGGTATTATTTCTGTAACCATGCCCTTGTGTGGCTTTGAAACAGGGTTTGCAAACTCTGCCTTTGTTGGGGCAGTGGCTTCTGTGTCAGCCTGCACGCCATTCTGTTCACAAAGCCTCAAGAGAAGTGGCTGCCCCCGGGAAGCACTGGGGGCACCATAGTGAGCCCCTCATTGTCATCTATGGAATTTATGGACCTCTGTCCCCCTCAGTCCCTCTTCCCTCCCTTCCCCACCCCGCCTGGGTCTTGCTTAGCCATACCGCTGTGTCTGTGGGAAAACATTATTGGTTATGCTTATACTCAGGGGTGCGGAGGTCTTTTTCTGTATAAGTTTACAGTAGAGAACAAGGAAAAGACCAAAACCCAAAGCCAACAGGGGCTGAGGGATCTGCCTGTATCTTGGATTTTCCCATGATATGAAAACACATGGATTTGGGGTGTAACGTGAACGGCCCCAAGATCTCTCCCGGGTAGAATCTGCATCTCAGTTATGCAGAAATACTTACGAGGAGCCTTTAGAAAAGTCACTGGGAGGGTGTGTTAAATGAAAATCAAGATAACCTTTCTTAGGCATGCTTTCCCCATATGCTCCAAAATCTTCCCTTTCTGACCAGAGTATGAGTTGGAGAAATGCCTGCAAACAGGGGAAGTTTTTTTTTCTTCTATTTTTTTCCCAGCTCACATGAGTTGGGCACTCTTGGGATGAAGGGGAGCTTTGCCATTTGTAGACAAGAATGAAGCCTTTTGTGAACACCCTAAGTATACCACTGACTTGCTTTAAAAAGTGTCGAAGGCTATTTTTGGAGAACATGCGGTTGGCTGTGCCAAATTGAAACATTGACTTATCGCCCAATTTAGCAATAAAACATTAGAACTTACAATTAAGACTACTCTGTTTACTCCAAATGAGTTTGTCAACATGCGGCAAATATATTTCTGTTATCATAATAAAACCAAGAAGGGGCGGGGGTGGTCTCTCGCCACTGAAGGCCACGCTGAGAAGCACTCCTGAACACTGAAATGTGAGCCGCCCTGTCATATAGGCAACGACTTTTCCCCGAAGAGCAGATCCTGGGTGTAGCTATATTCGTGCATAATAGGTTTATTCTCATTCAGAAAACAGGAATGACTTTATGGTTCCAAAGTAAAACTAGTGGAAAAAATATGCTGGCAGATTTGCTACAGATGTGGTCTCTGACACGTACGCACGGGGAATCTGCTATTAATCACATGGTAAGATTTGAACATTATGAAGTACAAGGCAGACAACCACTAAGTTCAAGGTCTGATTTGATAAAAAAGAGAGAGAGAAAAGAGAGAGAGAGAGAGAGAAAGAGAGAGAGAGAGAGAGAGAGAGAGAGAGAGAGAGAGAAAGGATCAGCGTGCCTGTGTCCACCATTGGGTTGAAACATACTGCTTTAAAAGATACCATTCATTCCCTTCCCTGTTTTTTGCCCCATTTTATTTCAAGGTCAGCCTGCCTTTTGTTGGGTTCCCTTGGCGCTGATGCAGATGACAGTTTTGGGGAAAAGCGCAGCCCTTCGGCTGCCCCACACGCTGTCCGGACTAGGGCATTTGTTCAAGGAGCCCAGACACCACGAACTGGGGACCAGGGGAGCAGGGAGCACATTTGGGAACGGCTCAGCACCTAAGCCCTGCAGGCCTTTGTCACCACCTGCCTCCAGGGTTAAGGTGGCCATGGTAATTATGCCAAGGCCGTGCATTACTCTGACAAAGTAATCCATCAAATAATTTCTCACAATTTCAAGTCACCCCTCGAATTTTCCTTACCTCCAAAGCCAGCTGGATATTATATTACTGAAGCTGTTGAAAGGGTGGAACACTAGCCGTGGAGCCAAAGGCCACGGCAACTATGCAATGCATAAATTTTTATTGTTTGCTCAGTATTGAAATCTCATTAGGGTCCATAAGTCATCTGAACACCGTGAACATTTACATCTGTTGATCATGAGAACTTAGAAGGAATGTACACCTTTGGCTAACTTGTTTTCAGAGGCAGAGTGTGCGTGCATGTGTGTGTGCGTGTGTGTGTGTGCGTGTGCGTGTATGCACGCACACAAGTTCATATGTTTTTAGCCCTTGAACAGCTGTGGTTTAAATATCCCTTACTCCAACCAATTTCCAACCTGCATTTAAATATCCCAAAGTTGTTTTCATTTGGCAGCTTTCAGACAAAGACTCAGTTCTCTTCGAGTCCAGCTTAATCAATGTTGGAAAATTCCACTCATTGCACACGGGCCTTCGTGCAGCTCTGCTGTGTTAATGACCTCAGAATTATCCCGAAGATTACAGGCCTTTCTTTCAATGTATATACGCTTTTGTCTTTGCTTAATTATGGCTTCGGAATTCACTCGAGAGAGAAAATACAAGCGTGACTGTTTCAGGTTGTCCAGATTCATGTCCACACGTTTTTGGTGTGTGTGTATGTAAACCTCTCTCTTGCTAAGTTCTACCCTTTTGCTTTGGCAGTAGTTCGTTTACAAGGCTCTTAGCGGTTCCATGGACACTATATTTTGAAGGCAACAATCACTGAATCACAGAGTTGAAACTGGAAGGTGAAGGGGCCTTAGGAGCCATCTAACCAGGCCAGCCCTCTTCCCCTAACACCACCCCCAGACAAGTGGTCTGTCAGGAATGCATCCACTTTGGGAATGAACTGTGGCAGCAGCTGAAAGGCCCTTGGCCCATACTCCCTAGCAGCTCAGGGCAGAGATGAAGGGAGAACATTGTGTCCCATGAGAAGTCTGGAGGGCATTTAGGTGAACCAAGTGTGAGCACCCAGATTGGCATCTGGCGAGGGCACCCACTAGCAGCCAGATGATGGCAGTGACCTTCTGACAAGTCTTGTCAACTCCAGCTGCTCTTCGGCGGGACTTACTAACACGCTGCGACGGGAAGAATGGAGAGCAGATGTTTTCACTCAGAGGCTTGGAAATGCTCACGTCCCATCTTCTCCTCCAGGAGGAAGGGCACGAGTGTCCACTGGGAAAAGGAAACCAAAGGGCACGCACATCCACGTGGGAAAAGGAAGCTAAAGGGCTGAATACAGGGCCTGGCCTGGTCCAAGCCTCATGGAAACGTCCTTTCCAGGCGCTCTCGAGTCAGCGCTGGTGTCCACCTTCCCTCTCAGTGCTGCGTGGACAGGCTCAGCGCTCAACTGTTTACGGTGGTGCCATGGCCCCGGACACACAGTGGAGCACACACCAGAGCAGGGTGGGGGGAGTGATGGAATTCAACTCTGGGGTAAAAGGGAAGAGATCTGGATGCAAAATCAGACAGGGGCCTGGCCTCATGGAGCTTCCAGACCTCACTGAAACACACACACACAGTACAATTTCCAACTGTAAGTGCCACATAACCATGAATACAAGAAAAGCAGATAGGAAACCATGAGAGTCTGGAAGATGAGACTTGTGTCAGTAGGATTTCTATGAAAGTAGGTGCTGAAATGAAGTTAGGAGTGAAGGAAGTTTATTGGAGGGTGGTACCCCCTGTGAAAGATGAAAGGGGAGGCAGGATTGGGCAGGGAAAGGATTCTGACCATCCTACAGCTCTGAATCTTAGGAAAGCAAAAGGGGGTAGAGGCAGGAACCGGCAGGTAGAGCCTGGAACCACGTGGCAGCTGTGGGCCAATCTCAGGCAACCCAATGAGGAGGGCAACCCAATGAGGAGCGCTGGGGCAAAGATGGCCCCGTCCCATCAGAGGACTCCCAGTGGGCAGAAGTGGCTTGGCCCTAGGACCCCACTGTGCTCACACAAAGGCTAGGCTCAGTAGCTGAGCTGGGTACCAGCAGGTGCCAACACCTCTATGGCTGCCATAAGCCTGAGCTCAGCGAGGGCCCTGGAGAGGGCTTCCCTAAGGTGGTGATGATGTTGTGTTGAGATCTGAAGGATGCACTGGGTCAATAGGAAATGGGGGAGCATGGGATGGAAAAAGACTCCAGGCAGGTGGCACAGCATGCCCGAGGGACTGTGAGACTGCAGGGTGTCCAGAGAGGAGAATGATGGGAAGGAGGGAAGCTGGAGGGGAGGCAGAGATTGGATCGTGCTGGCCTTCTGGGGCTCCATAAGGATCTTGTTTCTTACTGGCCACGTGGCTTTGAGAAAGTTACTAGCTTCAGTAATATTTAGTTTCCTAATCTATAAAATGGAAACAACATAATATACGCTATAAGGTTAACGTGATGATTAAATCAGATTATACATAGTTAGCTCCTAATCTACTACCTAGTACGTGGGCAACACTTGGTAAATGTTGGATGGTAGAGCAAACCTCAACGGGAGATGCCCTCTGAAAGAAGGCAAAGGAGAAAAATGGACTTAACTTGAAAATTTTGTTTTCAAAGGTTTGAAAGCTTTATTCAAAACAATGTACATGCATTTGAGCAAACTGTACGTGAAATTGCTATATTCCCTTTCCACCAACATCCTGGTGCTACCCAAATCCTCAATTACTGAAATTCCAGGCATACAGATTAGTTGAGAATTAGGCCATTGACATCGGCAATTCAGAACTGAATAAGTAATAAATAGCCTGAGATAGAAAAATAGTCCACAAGAAACCCAGAGTGGGAGCTCTTACAGACAACAGCACATGGTGAATGAGGAATATGGCTCTACAGCGCATGGTGGCTTCCGTATAAGAGCAATACTGAAAATATAGTTATTTTTCTTTATTTTCAGATTAATTTCAAACCACAAGATGCAGGAAACAAAAACCAAGAAGTGACGAAAAACAAATGCTGGCTATAGCTGCTGAAGCAGATTTGATTGTCACAGAAAATTTTTGCCTAGATGGTCATATATATTTTTTAAAGCAGGTGAACATGTGCTGACAGACTAAGGGGTAGCCTCTAAATTCAGGTCTGGATCAGCTGAAAATTCAGTCTGATTCCTATGTCATTGGCCTCATGGGTGTATGAGAGTTTGAAATAACCTGCCCCAGAAGGCGAAAAGAGGATGGACGATCTCTCCCACGGAGATGTGTTCGCAATAGACTTGTTCTATTGGTGGCCGTTAGAAAAAACCCCTGTCAGTTCACAACTGTGAAACTCCTGCCATGTTTGTCTCTGTGTCAAAATCCAGTCTCCCCTTCAAAAGATACGTCTGGCAGCCCCATCCGATGAGCTCACGCGTCACTCTCTTTGATGAGTTCAAACATCATTTCCTTTGACCTCTCAGCACCTAGCAGGTACACAAAGCTGCTATTTTCAGCTGTTTATCCCCTTGTTTATTCCACCCGAGAAGATTCTGACGGCCTCTGACACTTGGAAGAGTGGTAATCACGGAGTATCTGGCCTCCACGACTGGAAATCTTGAGATGAGATATTGGTATTATCATCCAAAAGAACTGTGAAGGCGTGTATTCTTGGGTGTTTTCCTTCCCTCTTTTTCCTATTCAAGTTGTGATAACACCTACGTGAGGTTTCCACAGCCACGCAGACAAAACATCTTCTTTGAGGATTTGAAAGTATTCTACACATCAACTTAGATGATCATCCTCGCTGCCCCCCAGACTCCTGAACTTCTCCTGCATAATTTTCCCCTCTGCCAGAGCTTATCAAGTCTGAGGTCATCGGGATGTGTCAAAAACGGCTTGGATCACAGGGCTGAACCTAAGCAGATTGGACAGGAATTTCTTCATTCAGACACAAAAATGTCTGATGAGAAAGTTACTTACGTGTCCCAGTGGAGGAGGAAGTGGCCCACCTTTGCTCATAAATTGCATGGTAGTATTGACTAAACTCTCCAAAAAAAAAAAAAAAAATTCTTTTCCAGAAGGATTGCTACCTAATGGAATCGCTCCATGCTTCCGAGCCTTTCATGAAAGCGAAGTCATATTGCAAGTCATTTTTCCAAACCCTACCCAGTTTTATTTTTGCCACAGAGTTGCCAAGGTTAACTTTAGCCAAATAGGAGTGAACAGGGAAAAGTCTTAGTCCTGTACAGGATAATGAAATTTGTTAAAAAATATAACATCCTGTGGAATATTTGTATTCAGTCTAGATTGGGTCATGCAAGGGTTTGTGGGGATTTGTGGGGAACTGGCTCATGTGGCCACACCTGGGCACCACTCTTAGGAGGAGCACGAATGAGGGTGGTAGTGGCTGACGGCCTCAGCAGAAGAAACTAACAACTGCTCGGAGGTGCCTGCTTCCCCGAAGCCATCCCATGGTTCTTCAGTTCAACACCTTGGCAATGATGGCCTTGGTGTTAAGTTACAAAGGAGGTGGTACTCATTCGGCTGACTGGTAGTTCCAGGTCATAGTCACACAGAGTAATGTGAGTACCAAGGTCATTAGGGAACCTGCTGTCATCAATATTTCCTATTTACCTGTGGCAGTTCAATGACAGTGCAGGTGGAATCTAATGTAACATCAGCACTTCCTCAGGAAGGAGCCAGGGGACAAATGCCACAATGTCCGGAAACCTGAGCCCTGAGGGGACCAGTGGGAACCCTGATGCTCTCATGATTGTGGGCAGAGTGGCTAGTTTCCCTCCTTGCTGGCGAGTTTTGTCTCCGACTGATGAACGCCAGGCATGGAATCGAAATGCGATAATCACCAAGGACTACTGGTGATTACATTCAGAATGCAAGCCTTTGGGCGAAGTCTTGGTTCTACTTTTTTGCCCAGAAATTGCCTTTTTCTCCACAGTACTCTATGTTAAAGAATCAAAGGGCTGCCCCGTGGCTGACTCCACACTGCACCTGAAGAAAAGGCACTTACTCATCCATCAGTGACGGATTTAGTACCTGGAGTGTGGGCTGTGGTGGCCTAAGGGATCCAGCCCACATCACTGATTCAAACACCACCTGGACAAGATGAGTCTGGGAGGCTGGGACAGTGGTTGGCACCAGCCACGTCCGCAACCTGTCTCCTGACCTTCTAGTTCTCCAGGCACAGAAACGGCTTTCTCCCAGGAGGCCTGGTGAGGACTCTTCAAAAGGCAAGAGAGACAGGCATTGACGGGGACTCTGACTTTGCTTTCTGTATTTAAAAAACAATCACCAGGTATGTGAAAGTCAGAGTTTTGAACTTCGAGCAGTTGGAAAAGAGCTTTGAAAGCTGTGATTGGTGTCTCTCTCTAAGCAAGCCTTAAGAAAGTGGTTTTCAAAATGAAGTCAGTGCAACTCAGGTCTCGGAAGTGAGAAAACGACGAGGATATGATTTCCTCTGGGGTCCCAATAGCTCCTGGTAAGTTGGTTCGTGTTGAGCATATTCTAGGGTGTGAGAAGCTAGGGATGGGGCCTCACAACGATGGACCACCCAGATGGATGGATGGACGGCTGGCTGGCTGGTCGGATGGATGGATGGACGACAGACAGCAGCTGTGAGAGAATCTGCTCATAACCATCTTGTGTCTGGGACACAGAGAGAGCAGCCCACTTCGTGTTGAGGCCGAGGCCCGTGCATGCACTCCCTTGCACCAGCCCTGCTTTGGAGCTCCCTGAGGTTGCAGCAGATGTTAAAAACTGAAGTTGCAACCTTTAAGCTGTAATGAAGGAGTTCACAGGGTTCATAATCCCAGTACCCCACCCGATTCTCCAGCGATCCCGCTGAAAGCTTTCAAACAGTCCTCGGCCCTAACACGGGGCACGCAGCGCGTGTTCAACACTGATCTGCCCATGATTACCCTCGGCTGCTGTAAAACAATCTTGCTCCCCCAGTGAATGCCGGCTGCAGCAACAATGGTGTTATTGACTTGTTGCTCCGGCTCTATTTAGTTATTACCCTCGGGGCCACAATCAATAGACTTTGCACCAAGTCAGCCTAATAAATCCCAGGCTCTCACTGGAGGTTTGCCAGGAAAGGCAAGAAAATCTATGGCAGGGAAACACTTCGAGTGCAGAGAGAGAGAAAGCTGCACTGACAGCTGTATAAATTAATTAACAAGGAGCTGCTTATTCTTCTGAAAGATCAGATCGCACATTTATCATCATTGAAGAAGTCACAGACAGGCGATCATAAAATTATCTGGTGATGTAAAAAAAACAACAACAAACCCACAAAGTTGGAAGCACACACAAAAGAGAACCACATTCTACGGCAACTTGTGTCCCCCCCCCCCCTCTTTATTACATTTTCAATTACTCGACTTATAAATTTGCCTTCTCAGCACCAGTTCTGGTCAGTCTATTATTTCCAGCTTATTTGGACAAATGCGGTGTGCCTTGATAATTCTTTAAGCTTGCGGTTGAAAAAGTCAACACGATAAAAATAAAACGTTGATCATTAACATTGTTGTACTCTGGGGTTTGTTTTTCCACCCCACTCCTTTGGAATTTAGGAATTTGGATCGTGATTATAATGCAACAGGGGAGGGAAAAATGCTTTAGATGACAGAAGCACTGAAAGGTCAGTGAAAGTGGATGCCAGGTAGATGAATGCAGAAGATTCTGGAATCTTGGCCTCACTTAATAAGCAAATGGTGTGCGATTCAGTGGAGAGGGGCCCAGGCTCCTACTGCCTGAAGACACACTCAAGCTTGGGCCATCTCAGGGACAAGACAATCCTCTCTCACAGATTTAAAAATACATAACAGACAATGGGGCTCCCAGAGCTTACTTGCATGGCAGTGGTACCTCCTAGAATCCACATCTAACCCTGTCTTTGGTCCCAACCCCATCCACGCTAAAACTTGTAACTTGATGGAAAAAGGGTCTTTCTAAATGCTTAGCGATTTCAGTTTTTAAATTCGAGGGTGGAAGTGCCAGAAATGGTCTTTAAACAGAATCCCAAGATCCAACCTCAAATATCACTCAGCAGATTGGCCACCATTTGGTGAGGGCCTATTAGGTACAGGGCACTGAAACGGCCATTGACTGGCCATGACACAGGCGTCATTGTTCCCAGGCGTGGAAAGCTTGTTTCATTGCCTCGGTCTAGCCTGGGATATGTCTGCACGTTAACACACGCCTGTGAACACAAAGGGCACAGCAATCCCCTCAAATACGTGCCCTTAAACTTGGCGGGCCCTCGGGGGGTGGGGGCGCCTGCGAGCAAACACGTGAAACTGTTTTATTGTGGGACTGCTAATTGTGTTGTCCCAATAATTTATTGCCTCTTATAAATGGTTTCCAGGTAATAAGAGTTAATTGACTCAAGAGACTTTCATCCATTGCAATTATCTCCTAAGATTGTACATTAGGCTGGTGAACTCTCTATGAATCGGGTCAAAGGTATCACCCGAACAGATGCATAAAAAGACAGCGGAACTTAAAATCATCACCCCAAACTTATTTCTCAATGTGCTCACAGCAAGCTGTTCATCCTCACATTAATTCACCACCCCAAGCACGACCTGGCCTTGAGCTTGAAGACTAGCTAGGACCAGAGGCCTCCAAGCTCACCTACTTAATTCCCATCTCATTTGCCATGAGAAGACCCGGGATCGGAGGGTAAGTGCTGCTCCTGGTGAGTCCCTGGACGGTGAGAGGCAGAGCCAGGCCTGGGCCATGGATGTCCCACCATCTTGTTCTGGTGTCCTGAAGTCTCAGCCGAGATGGAATAACCTAAGAGAAGGACCTCTGACACGATGGAGAGGCAGAGGAGCCTCCTCCAGCCCTTGTGCCTCTGCCTCGACATCTATTTGGCGTCCCTCTCCCCAACGACACAGCTCCTGAGCTGCTTTTCCGGTGCCCTCAGCTCCAGACCTGAACACACAGCCTCTTTCTTGGGACACCTTCTCCAACATCAATGGCCTTAGGTACCTAAGGCATGCGCCCGAGGTACCTAACTCTGCAGCCACTCATTGCCTTGCCTTGGCCAAGTCGCTCAGTGTCTCCAAGACGTAGATGTCTTCTATGTCAAATGAGGCCGTCCCGCTCAGCTCTAACACCCTATGATGTACGCCAATGGCTCCTCATGGGTTCTCTTGTCCTGTTGTGTTTGCATAGCTCTTCCTACTGCTCTCAGGGTCTTCATATCCACTAGCCCTCTGCTGCCCACCCCAGGAAAGATGCTGGATCCTGGCAATGACGCTATGCCTTCACTCAAGGGCAGGGCACCATTGGAGGGAATTGCAGGCCCAAGGGAAAATCTCAGCTCACACTCTGAAGATCCTCTCTTCCAACCTGAAGGCTACGCTGGTTACATGTTTTCTTTCCAATCAATGGTGTTCTGATTGCAACACTGAGATGTGTTGAGGCCTGAGCACCTTCCCAGCACACCCTCAGCCGAGATGGGGTGTGTCCAAGCATTGCTCTTTTCTAAGACTTCCTGGGATTAATGCTTTTAGTAGAGGGATGGGTCTAGCACAGGGGAGTTTAGGGGGTGGGTCTGTGCCTCTGGAATTGGCTACTGCCTGGATTCTGAGGTTCTAGCCTCTATAACCTGAAGTAGCCGACACAGTTAGCTTTCCGCCTGGTCAGTGGTGGAAAAGGGAGAGAGGCATGATAAGGGTAAGCTCATGTGCTCTGTATGGCCACTGGACACCAGGTACCATGTGCTTTCCCTCATCTGGGAATGCTTTCTTTAACCCGTTCAATACTACTGGGAACTTGGTATCATTATCCACTTTAGAGATGAAAAGACTAAGGCTCAGGAGGTTAAATGACTCATCTAAGGTCACAAGGGTGGCCAAGAATCAGCTCTTAGGCTTTGACAAATGGTTAATTCTATTTCTGTTATACCTTACTTCTCCCAAAATGCTCAGAGATGGCAGGGAGTAAGAGACAGGCATATATTAGGGTGATTAAACCACTACCCCCATTGTGCTTATTATTTCATCCACTTAGTGGGCATACTTTATCAACTTCAGGGGTACACTCCGTGGCTTGCAGACTAGAGCTTCTGAAGCGGCTCTCCCATTGTGAAAGTTGACCCTTCCTGTCCTGTGATTAGCCACTGGGCTTCTAAGGAGGCTGGGCTAAGGTATGTCTTAGTGGATGACCACATCACGCCACAGTTCATTTTTTCCCTTTAAAACATGGCTATCCAACTGGAGATCCACATGCAAAAGAAGAAAGCTAGATCCTTTCCTCAGATCATATATAAACATTGACTCAGAATGGATCAAAGACCTAAATGCAAGAGCCAAAACTATAAAACTCTTAGAAGAAAACATAGCAATAAATCTTTGTGACCTTGGATTTAGCAACAGATTCTTGAATATGACACCAAAAGCACAAGCAACAAAAGGAAATAGATGAATTGTGTTTAATTAAAATGAAAAACCTTTGTGCTTCAAAAAACAGTATCTGGAAAGTGAAAAGACCACTCACAGAACTGGAGAAAATATTTGCAAATCATATAGTTGATAAGGGACCTGCATCTAGACCTTATAAAGAACTCTTACAACTCAATAGTAAAAAGACAAGTAACGCAATTAAAATGGGCAAAGGATCTGAATAGACATTTCTCCATAGAAGGCATACAAATGACCCTCGCTGGTTTGGCTCAGTGGATAGAGCTTCAGCCTGTGGACTGAAGGGTCCCAGGTTCCATTCTAATCAAGGGCACATGCATGGGTTGCGGGCTCAATCCCCAATGAGGGGCGTGCAGGAGGCAGCAGATCAATGACTCTCTTATCATTTCTATCTCTCTCTCCCTCTCCCTTCCTCTCTGAAATCAATAAAAAAATGTAAAAAAAAGAAGGCATACAAATGGCTAAAAGTACAGGAAAAGATGCTTCACATCATTAGTCATCAGGGAAATGCAAGTCAAAACCACAATCAGATACCACTTCACACTCATGAGTATGGCTATAGTCAACAAGTCAGACAATAGCAAGTGCTGGTGAGGATGTGGAGAAACCAAAACCCTTACGCACTGGTGAGACTATAATAGGGTACAGCTGCTCTGAAAAAACAATTTGGTAGTTCCTCAAAAAGTTAAACACAGAGTTACCATTTGATTCAGTAATTCTACCCGTAGATTTACACTCAAGAAAAAGGAAAATATATGTCCACACACAGACTTGTACACGAATGTTCATAGCAGCATTATTCACAATAGCTAAAATGTGGAAACACAAATGCCACAGACTGCTGAGTGGATACATGGATAAAGACAATATGGTATGTTATTTGTCCATAAAAACGGATGAAATACTGACACGTACTACAACATGGATAAACATTGAAAACATTATGCTAAGTGAGAGAAGTCAGTCACAGAAGATCACATAGTATATGATTCCATTTACAGGGGATATCTAGAATAGGTAAACCTACTGAGAAAGTAGATTAGTGGGTGCTCAGGGCTGGAGGGATGGGGAGATTGGAGAGTGACAGCTAACAGGGGTTTCTTTTTCTTTTAGAGGTGATGAAGATGTTCTAAAATTCACTATGACGATGGTTGCACATCTCTGTGAATATCTCAAAACCATTGCATTATACATTTTACACGGTTGAACTGAAGGTTGATAAAACTTTACAAACCACCCCCCCCCCCCCCCCCCCCCCCCCCCTCAGTGGTTGAGCATCCACCTAAGAACCAGAAGGTCACGGTTAGATTCCTGATCAGGGCACATGCCCAGGTTTCGGGCCCAATCCCCAGTGGGGGTCGTGCAGGAGGCGGCCAATCAATGATTCTCTCTCACCTTTGATGTTTTGATGTTTCTATCTCTCTCTCCCTCTCCCTTCTTCTCTGAAATCAATACAAATATAAATAAGCAAGACAAAAAACAAAACAAAAACACCTTGAAACAACCCAAAACAAGGCTGTTTAAGGAGCTGCTCTCGTGGGGTAGGGCACATCCTTCCCCACATTCCTTTCCCCACTCCGAGGGTCTGCCCCACATGGGTGGGCACGCTGCTCATTTTGGAAATGCATTCTCCTTCATCCCCTGAGTGCTGAAGACAAGGAGAGCGGACAATGCGCACTCATTCCTGGGCACCTGCTGCAGGCCCTGCTCCATGCCGTGCTATGCAGAAGTTCTCATTCCATTTTACAACTGGCCTCTAAGAGGTACCATTCTTCTTCCACTTAAGCAGGAGGAACTGAAGGAGTGTTGGCCCCAAAGCTCTGGATTTGAACCCCAGTCCATCTGCCTCCAGAGTCCAGGCACAGGTGAGCCTTACTTGCAGGTGAACATTTGACAATGCATTGGGAAGGGGGCATGGAAGCCTTCCCTTCCCCCTGAGGCCTGGGGAATCCAGAGGCTTCTCCGTTATAAACTCCCCTAAGTGCTCCCAGGGAGAGCCAGACACTTCTTTTGTTAGAAGCTAGAAATTTCTTTTGAGAGAAATAATTTAAAAGTTTGTGTGTGTGTGTGGGGTACTTTAGCAGTTGTAGCTGACACTCTGAACCCCATCTTTACACGTATTTGTTTCTGAAGAGCATGTTGTTTGTGGTTAGGAAGAAACATAGCCATTGAGTTTCAAGGAGGTATTTCTATAAACATGTGGCAGAGTAGGATGTTAGGAGATTTCACGATGGAATTAATTTTCTTTTCAAAAAACATTTGGCATTAGTTACTCCTGTTCATGAGGCTGGATCCTTTAGCCAAACTTTTGTTTTCATGTCCAACCAGAACGGTCAGTGCCCAAGTTTGACACGTGGCTGCAGTCTGTCCACCTCTGACACTACCCTGTGGGGTGGTCGCAGACCAGTCCCTGGCCCTCTCGGGTGACAGCACCTTGCTGGACTCCAATGACTGTTTGCAGAATACAGTTGTCAAACATGGAACATGATGGGTCGGAACAGATCAGAGACTGCCAGCTGGCAAGCCTGTGGCCCAGTCCCACCTGCCAGATGTGTTTGTTTGGCCTATTCAGTTCTTAATTTTTTTTTAAAATTCTTGCCAGTATTTACCAACAAGGAGATTTGCAATGTAGAACTCAGGCATTCTGGGAAATGTGGCTAATATGACCTTAGCAGGCCCCATTCCCCCAAGGCAGCAGTGGAATGCATTCTGAGAAGTCCTCTCCACAGACTTTTATTCTCCTGTTACATCACCTCGTGGTTCATCTTACTCACCTGTGGGCCTACCTGGTTCCCAGGGGTGCGTGAGTATGCCACCTCTGAACTGGATCCCTTCCCAGGTTCCTACCAGCCCTCCCAGGCTATGCTCTGAGCTTTGTCGTGTTCCAACAGGAAGGTAAAAGCAAGGTGAGACACCTTGAACTTTGCTACATACCTTTTCACATTCTATACACAGCAATGAATGGCACAGATTGGTGACAGTGTCACAAGGCAAGAAAAACTCTTGTGCATACCACACTGGCCCTCATGCTTGACCCCACACCCAGAGCAGAACCTAAGGGTGATCCCTGGAAGGCTATTAGCCCTCACCATTGCTCTACCTTGCCCAGGACCTCCAACCCATGGATGGGGGGATACATCCCGGTGTAGACTGGGAGGCTGTTGCTGGCAAGGCTGGCTAGTTAAGACGAAGACATGGCAATTCCATGGTTTCATCTGACATTACAATAGCACTTGGATTCCAAGTCAACTCATTTGCTTCCTTGTGAGAATGGGAGACCCACAGAGCCTGCAAATCAAACACCGTCTTCCCTCACATTAAAGGCAGCGCAGGTCCTTCCACGCACAGAAGGGCTCACTTTCTAGCTGCCATAACCTTATAATGAGGCCCCTGAGATGGTGCGCGCGCACGAACACACACACACACACACACACACACACACGCACACACACACACACGCACACACACACACACGCACACACACACACACGCACACACACACACACGCACACACACACACACGCACACACACACACACGCACACACACACACACGCACACACACACACACGCACACACACACACACGCACACACACACACACGCACACACACACACACGCACACACACACACACGCACACACACATGGTCAGCAGGGCTGCGATGGGGAATGGATTTTCATCTTCCTCCTGGGTGCGATTAATCACGAATTTCAGCTCTCCCTACTTCACACAGAAATTATCTGGAGCAGGCGTGTGGTTTATCTTTTCTAGTCCTCCTAGTTTTTCTTTTAAGACATGAGTAACTGTCAGTCCTACAAGGCCAGCATTACTTCCTAATGGGATTAAAAAGAACATTTCTCATTTTGAAATAATTACAAACTTAACAGGAAAGTCGCCAGAATAATAAAATGAGCTCCTACATCCTTTACCTAGATTTAGTGATTGCTGTTATTTCACCCCATAAGCTTTCCCAGTCTCTCTCTCTGCATATCTCACGGAGAACCCTTTGAGAATGAGTCAGACTTCAAGCTCCTTCACCAAAATCAGGAACTTCAACAATGTATAAGCCTGACATCAAATCCACAGCCTGCATTCCAGCTCTGCCAATTGTCCTAACAATGCCCTTTACGGACTCCCGCCACCCACCCTCACCCCGGATTCAACCTAGGACTACACAGCTGCATTTACTTGTCTAGTTTTCACATTGTCCCCTTGGTGTCCTATAATCTGAAATCCTAATGTGGTTTGAAAGATGCTTTCTCTGTGGCACCAGAGAAACAGAACAGATAGATAGAGACTGGAGATATGCAAAAAGGGGAAAATGCCCAAATGCAATGGGGAGGGTCAGAGGGGAACACCTAACTCTCCCTTCAGCAGTTGCTCCAGGAGCTGTGTCATGTGCTCCTGAGCAGGCCGACCTTCAAAGTTAAGAGTTTTCTATTTTGATCCATGCTTCCTCCCCGAGACAACTGCATGTCCTGCTCTAATCACCGAAGTCTCTCTAGAAAGAGCTGTGAGGAGCCCTAATTACATTTCCAGGCTGGGAGAGCCTTCCCCCAGTCCCTGGGCCTTGCATCTCACAAAGCCTCTAAATCGGTCCTTTCTACTATCACAATGGATTCTCACACTTGGCAAGTAATTTGTTTTAATTATGTAAATCACTTCATTCTCTTTGCAGATATCTCCAGGGAGCAGGGAGCTACTGTGGTCAGACAGGGTGAGGAAGACTGGGGTGGGAGGATTGGATGGTCCTGGGGTCAACAACCATAAGTGGCCGGGGTGCAGGCACCGACGTCTTAGGAAAGGCTTCAGGATGCAAAGGGGAAGAAATGTAGGGTCATGCCTTCCCAACACAGGTGCCCCATGGCTCACGGCACAAAGCACGGGGATACATTTTATCTGAGCTTCTGGGGGGGACCAGGACCCCAACAGGTGCCAGAGCCTTGTTGCAGCTGCCCTATGCTTGTCTGCTTTGTTGGAAGCAATAGAAAGAGAAGCAAGAATCACCGAGACCCCCTCAATTCACCTTCCTGCAAGGGGCTCGATGATAAGACTGGTCCCGGGACCGGGCTGAGTGTCCAGAACATTCTGGGCTTTACACCATCTCTCCATGTTTTGGATGGAATTAGTGTTTAATACAAGTTGGTTAAATGTCCCATTGACCTTCAAACAATTTTTAAAATGATTATTTTTTCATTGTAACAAAAACAATTTGGAGAAAATAGGAAGGGAGGGAGGAGGATGGGAGGAACGATGGAAGGAAGGACCTCTTCGTTGAATACCCGTAAACAAATGCGTTTATCCTAAGAGAGTGTTTGCTCCCACTGTTCCTGCATACTCCACACTGTGTTTATTAGTTTGTGCCTCCCTGTCTTCAGGATGAATATATTTTATAGAACAAATTAGAATTATTTCTCTATCATGCTTTTATCCTGACAGCATTTACTTCATGCTTAGCACTGAGTGGGCACTTATTTCCTTTTAGGCACTAAGTCTGCAACTAGAGTTTGCTTGTTGCCCCCAAGTAGAGAAGGGACTTGGAGAAGCAGAAGAGCTGGATGGTTCAGAGCATGGGCTCCACGTCCAGACCAACCTGGTTCAAATCCCCAAATCCCTCCTGACTAGTTGTATGACTGGGCCTTCGTTTTACCACCCATAAGAGGACATGATAAAACCACCTACTCCAAAGGTGGTTGTGAGAATGAAAAGGAGAAAACACTACCAAGAGCTGAGTGCAGTACCTGGCATGCAGTAAGTGCTCCATCTCTATTAGCTACTATCGCTATTATTATTATTACTACGTGGTCTGAAATGTCAGGTTTCAGGCACAGGTTGGGAAGCTGATGGAAAGCATTTCCCTTTTAAAGAATAAAAACTCAAATGGCTAAGAAATTAGCAGCCTTTAAACTCTGTTTCGAAGGCTACATAATAGACATGGAGCAAGATTTAAAGAACCAACACACCTGAATGCACTATGGCTTCACCTTTCTCACTACAGTGCGACCAGTATGGATCTCATCCTGTCTCCTTTTTCCCTCCATGGCTCCCAAGAAAGAAACCCTAGGCTCTCATCTCATCTAATTTACCTGCCACTACGCCAGTCTCAGTTTCTTAAAACACTTCTGACCACCGAGAAGATGACACCATCCCAAGTTCCCCTTTCCGCCAGCTGCCGACGGAAGAGATCGAAGAAGCAGATGGGCCGTGTTTTCCATCATCCTTGCTGAAAGCCACCACTTCCTCTCCTCTTTCTGACCGAATCCAGCGAGAAGTTTCGGTCCTATCGACAACAGGGAAACCTTGACCATATTTTGTTCATCCAAAGGAAGTATCTTTCTCTCCTTTCTTAAGGGCACAGGCCCTCTCTTCTTTCTGATGAGAAGCTGGGCCCTGCTTTTCCCGATGACTATTAATGTGAGTGCAGCATTTCCTCTGCAGGTGAGGTTTCCTGGAGCAACTGCAGGCAGGAATCAAAGACCAACTGCTTACAGAAACAGCCTCTTTCTAACTGTTAAGTTTAAAATGATATTTGAACCTAAGTTTATAAATCAGCTCTTCATGGAATTAGTAAAGTTTATAAACAGAATTTCAAGTAACTGTAATAATAATGTTTATCTTTGAAAGCACCAGCTTTTCATTATTTATGTATAGTTGACATACTTGGTCCACTGCTTAGTGTCAATAAAAAAACATTTTTATTGATTTCAGAGAGGAAGGGAGAGGGAGAGAGAAACATCAATGATGAGAGAGAATCATTAATTGGCTGCCTCCTGCACACCCCCTACTGGGGATCGATTAAGCTCACAACCCAGGCAGGTGCCCAGACTGGGAATAGAACAGTGACCTCTTGGTTCATAGGTCAACGCTCAACCACTAAGCCATGCTGGCCAGGCCATTGTTTCCTTTTTGTTAATTTCTACAAAACAACTTCATTGCCTAAGGTTTCCTTTTATGCTTGATCTTATCACGATTCCTTAACATTCCTTTTCATGTCCTACTACATCTATGTGGTCTGGCCCTGGATACGAGCTCCACCTCAGCTCATACCACTCTATCTTCTCTTGCCTGACCAGACACACGGGCCTGTCTCCTGCTCTCTGCACCCTCCCTCCTGCCGCAGGGCTTTTGTACAAGCTCTTTTCTATGACAGGAACATCTGTGATATTCATGAAGGTGATTCTTTCAAACCTCAGCTCATGCATCACTTCTTTGGGAAAGCCACTTTGTCCTCTGTGTTTAGTTAAATTTCCAGAGCAGAGGTTCTCCATGTGGTCTGTGGACCTGCATCATCAGCACCTCCTGGGGTCTCACGGTCCCCTCAGACCTACTAAATCAGAAACTGTGGAGGAGGTGGGGCGGGGGGGGGGGGGTGGGGGGTGGGTTAAGGCTCGGCAACCTGTGTTTTAGCAAGCCCTCAGGTGATTCTGATGCCTGCTACAGTGTGAGAACCACTTGCTAATATAGTCCATTGCCTCATGGCATCCATGACCATTACACTCTCATATTTACGAATTTGGTTAATGTGTTTCCCCCACTTAACTGAGGGCAGCAGCCCTGTCTTTCTTGCTCACCATTGTTTTCCGGCACCAAGCAGTGCAGAGCACACACAATAGGTGTTCAATAAATATTTTTCAATAAATTAAAAATAAACGAATGTAACATTTACAAGGATAAATATCATAATAGAAGAAATGGGTTAGAGAGATGAACATGTAATTTACAAAGGAGGAAGCAGAAGTGGCAATATTTGAACGTGCGCAACCTCAACTAGTAAACAAAAAAACTGGTAAAACAATGTAATGTCATCTGTCCCCCCCCCCCCCCCCCCCCCTATTTATCAGGTTAGTGAAGATGAAAGGCAACTGTGAGACCAGCAAGGACATGCAGATGACCGCTGTTGCAGGAATGTGTGTTAGCGCAGCTTCTCTGCACTGCAGTTTGGCATCATTTTGAAATCTGAACAATGAACCAGCAACTCCACCCTTAGTCATGAATTCTAGGCTATATTAGGATTCGTGCATGCAGGTATATGGATGTACAAGAGTGAACACTGTAACCGTAACGCTGTTACCATGACTTTGAGATAATGCAAATGTTCCTCAATAGACATTTGTTTAAGTAAACTGTGGTGCGTTCAGAACACCAAGTACCAAGCAGCCCGTAAAAAGGCTGCTGCTGAGATGAACTAATTGATTCACAAGTAATTCATAATCACAATGATCATAGTATTTAGTAAAATGAAAAAAGCTCAACTTCATTAAAAAATGTATATCTATAGGTGTATGAAGCAAGAGAAAAAGACATATATTCAACAAAGGGCTTTTAATAGTGTGATGATAAGTGGTCTTTATTTTCTTCACAGTCATTTTTTCGAATATTTTTCAAACCATTCTATAATATGAAGACTTAGAATATAACATGTTAAACACCAAGTTTAGCTTAAGCAAAACAGAACCAGGAAGGTAAAGCGATTTTATAAAAACAAAACCAACCAAAGATAATTCTCCCAACATGAGTCTTCAGCATTATTCCCTGTTTCGGATTCACTATGCCCAGCGTCATCTCCATTCCCAGTCAATCAAGAATCGCCTGCAGCTGGCTACAGTGGCCAACACAGCAAGCACTGCAGGCACCGACTGGGACTGAGGAGCCGGTGACTGATAGCATGCATGCACACGGCCGCCAAGCGTTTCCAGCACAGAACAGGACAAATCCCTAACCTTCACTAGGACTTCCCGAGGCTGCCACACCCACAGAGGAGGGTGATCGCCTCTCCCCAGCGCTGCAGGTTGGGCATCGGTCTATGGGGAACCCCGAATAACTCCCAGGGATGCTGGAGACACTCGCTGGCAGGCATAACTGCAGTTTTTAAAAATCTTTCTTTCAATAACAGAAAACCTTCCCATCGCTCCCTTTTTCTCGCCCTGAGAACATACACATTCTTGGCCCGCTGTTCCCCAGAAAGGGTGCTATGGCATGAATCGAATGAATAAACCATTGAGATGTTGTAAAGGCCACTGCCCAAGTGTGTGAATGGCACCCGGCTCCTTACATGTCCTTGGTGTCCTGTGGCAATACATGGTAAAAGAGTGAGGCTGGAGGTCAGTGGCAGAAACTCAGTGACCTGGTAGCATATACAGGGTGCCCCCCCACAAATGTATATGCACTTTGGCTGCCATTATTAATTCCAATGGGTTAAATCTGAAAAGAAAGAAAGCTCACTTGAGCTATATCAGCTCTTAAAGTGTGTACACATTGTTCTGGGACACCCTGTATTAATAACACCCGCCTGAGAGCTTCAATTGAGATGAGGTTTAAGCATAAGATAGATTCTGACACAGAGAACTTCCATTGACACAATGCAACAGCTCCCACAAACCGAGTCCCATAGCTCAGTGAAGCAGGGGCCTGCTTGCCACCAGGCCATTAAGTTCCCTTCTCGAAGCTACAGAGCAGGGCCACATGCTCTCAGTATAACCAGGCAGGGAGAAAAGCAAGGCCTCACCCCAACCTCATCACCTTGGCGCAGGTGGGGTGGGTAAAATTATGCTTGGACCTGAGACGTGTAACAAAGACCACTGATACATTAAAGTCTACCAGGAGGCCACACACTCAGCCATTCATTCTCTACTAACCAAAGTGGCACCGCTAATGGCAGGCACTGTCGGGGCCCGGAGTTTGCGGTGTCTGAGGGCAGGGATGGGGGCTACGCAAAATGCTCTCTGGCTGTGACTTTAAGAAAACAACAGGTAGGCTTCCTCCAGATATGTAGGCTGTGAGGAGCTGGAGGAGTGATATTTCAATGTCTTGATCTGTCCCTTGTGCGGGAGACGTGATGCTGAACCGTAAAGGCACCGCTGTCCAGGACCAACACTCACGCCACCTCTGGGAGCAGCCGGGAGCGAAAAGAAATCACGTTTACAAGTGAGAATGTTCACTTTTAGGCAGGGATAGCCTCACACTAATCAACTCTATTCCAGGTAGGTATTAATGAGAAATTGGTAGAGAGAGAGCTAATGACTGCCTATCCTTCGCATAATTACCATGACCTGAAGGGCTTTCAAAATGCCCAATTAGCTAATTAAAATGAGTCCTGTTGAAGTTTTAATATCCTAATTCAAATCTCCTACCCAAATACACGGGCAGAACTTATGTGTAAAGATAGATTTAGAGAACTCAAGAAGCACCCAGTGCCTCAAACAGACTCACAGTCACTTCAGATTCTCTTTCAAAAACCCTCAGTGTGGTTCCTATTCCAACTTGTTGGGGCCTCTTTGTCTTCCTGTTTCTGGATTCCTATCTGTTTTCCACTTCCGCATAAAAAAAAAAAACAAACAAAAAAACCCTCGGCCTGCTGTTGTCTAGCTTTGCCCCTGAATTCACTTTCCAGTTGGTTTTCGGGCACCACCACTACACCTTGTGCCGCAGAGTGACCCTGGATCTCGGGCTGCGGTGGGGACCGACCGCTCAGGCACGTGCTGGGAGGGCGACCTCAGAGAATGTGCCTGAGACCTGCAGCATCCTAGTACCAGGGTGGGCTACCCTCCACTGAAATCGCATAACCTACCCTGCACCCAAACTTGCCAATCCACTTTGTTTATAAGAGGCTTTAAATAAAATATAGTAAATAAAACTGAAATGTGCCTCGTGCAATAATTGTCAAAGAACTTGAACTTCTTAGGGGGAGGGAGGCAGGGCAAAGTATAATACTGCCCAGATCTGCAGTAAATCAGTTCATTGTAAAAGAGTTTATTGAGACCACAGAGTAGATATTCAGAAAATGAAGTAGGATCAGTTCTTATAGCATGAATGAAATTGTTACATGTGTAGAGACACACACATAAAGGTATATACATATAGACATTTAATTAATTTACATTTTTTATACACGCACATATACACACACATACACACAGGGAGGGGGAGAGAGAGAGAAGAAGGAAGAGGAAGATGAGGGGGACAGGAGGAGGAGGGGAAGAAGAAAGGGAGGGGGGGAGGGAGTGGAGAGACCAGCCATCAAGGGTAATAAGTACAGCAACAGAATCAGTTTTAAAACTCAATTGTGTAGGATCGAACTTATTTTTCTAGCTTATAGGATTAAAACTGGATTTCAACCTAGAGGTAAAACATTCCACTGACATTAAGAATAATGTCAGCAGGCTGGGGGGTGGGTGGGGGCGGGGGGGAAGAATATGTCGCATTATTAGCCAGAGTAAGACATAACTGTTATGTTTAAGGAAAGAAAGCCTTTATTTGTTCCCTAAACAATCATAACTCAATCAACCAAACAAGGCCTCCCTCCCCACCCCCAGCCACCATTATAATGGGGGTTTTGTGTAAGCTCCTTGTTTGTACAAAAGCCTGACGTTATAGTCTTGAGGGGTAATCCTAAAGCTGTTAGACCGAAATTAAAACAAATCTGACCGGTAGATCTGGGTTTTTCAGACAGCTCTATTTAAGAGGGCCATGCTGATTACACCAGGAGATAAGCCCCACACAGTCTAAGGGTGATCACTTCAGCAAACACGGGCATGGCATTGTCATTTTCTAGTTTTTCACCTCACAGAAGAGCAAAGACCTCACAGGCTTCCTACGAAAAAGCAACAGATCCCTGAAGATGGACAGTGTGCCACTGGGTGCGAGGCTGACCTTCCCTTCTTAGACCTTAAAAGTAAAAAAGGTAAATCCACGCTCCCTTGTAAAAATGGGTGCGCCTGTCGCTGAACGAGGGGCGACAGGGAAGGGTGTTCTGTCCTATTTCCACATTCTTAAATCTAATGGGAACTTACTCAGTATTAGCAACACACATCTGGATTGTTTCCAATTTTTTGGTTTTGCTTAAAATAAAATCTCATCTCTGTCCCCGCCCCAGCACACACACGCCAGTCACCCGCATACCACAGATGCAACGCCTCGTGAGGATCCCTGGGACATTTTAGGACAGAACTATTGAAACTGTGAAATGCCTAATTCTACCTCCCTGGTTTCTATTTCCCCGGGTGGACTTCTGCATATTTCCCCTTGTTTACGTCTTCACCACCCCCCTTTCTGAAGTTCTGGTTCTTTGCAACTCAGGTTTAGAAGGCTCCAGAAAATGCCCCGCTCTGCTCACCACACCCCGAAGTGCATTTTTGTTTCGCTTCATTACAGCATCTAGTCAGTTGCCGAGCACTCTGAGGGTCCGGGGGGCCTCTTACACCCTGGAAACGCACCCTGACTCTTCTGATTAGGGCAGCCCCAGAGTGTTGGATGGGCCAGAGGCCGGCGGGGGTGGGAACCATGGGGCCATTAGGGGCACTGGGAATTCGAGGGCGGGGTGGGGCGGGGACAGGTGGGAGCTCCAGTGGGAGCAGAAAAGCATACCTTTCCTTTGAATTTGCTTCTTGAACCAATAAAACAGAATTCCTTCACACTCAGTGTAGGTGTTATGGTTGACTGGGAGGATTCCTGAGAGTGAAGGCTCTTCGCACGCTCGGGACTGCAGCAAAGATGCCTCTTTGAGAAGCATTTTGCAGATGAACAAACAGTGTCTGTTGTCTGTTTCCAACAAAAATACTCGCTAACACGGTGTCCCCGTGCGCTGGTTCGGCAGTGCATGTGAACGGACTTAATACACTGGGGGAAGTCAGCAATGGATTTTATTAAGTTTACTAGCAGCTAAAAACGCAAGACTTCAACAGTGGGAGGAAAGTGATCCACCCACACAATTTGAGAGGAATGAACATTTGGCTTTAACTACAGCTAATATGTGAAACCTAAAACCTAGTTTTCCATCTAAAGACCTTTGGGGTCCATTTTTACACGACTTTGATCAAACCAGGAATTAAAGTCCGGCCGGCTCTCTGCGGTCCGGAGGGCGCTGGTGTTTCTCCAGTCACACCTCCGCACATCAGCATTTCCTCAGGCTTATCTTCCCTCCCACCTTAGCTTAGCTTGGCTCCCGACCAAGGATGCATTTCTACCAATCAGATCACAGCTCCCCTCTTGCGGCCCGGAGGCCCAGGGAAGTACAGTGGGCACCAGCAGAGGCAGGGCAGGGGTCAGGGCAGCAGTCTCGCAGGGTCACTGATCTCTGAGGCCACTTTGCAAAACAGGGTCTCGGCTAAGACAAAAGGCTAAGGAAGGAGGCCCACATGCCGCCATATTTTAGAGAGAAGTGATACGTATGAACAGTAATAACAACGACCAGAAACACTCATCCAAAACCGCCCACGGCTGGGGCTAAGCACCCCAGTCTTAAGCACTTCACTTCACTCTCACAACTACACTTGGAGGGATCGCCTGTTCCTATCTTCCACTTACAGATGAGGAAACAGGCCCAGTCAGCAAAGAGGCTTGGCCAAGGGCACAGGGCGGTGAGTGACAGGGCCAGAGTCTAGCCCACCCCTTGACCGGCGTGTGCCCAGCATCACGGCTGCAGCCAGCACTGCCTCCTGCATCCGGGGATCTTTCCCCCTTGCACTGGAATTACCAGCGTGCATGTTTTAAACATTCTGATTCTTGGAGCCCACCCTATAGGTTCTGATTGAGCGGGGCTGGGATGGGGACCAGGAGTCTGTCTCTTTAACCTGCGCCCTGGTGATTCTGAAGCCGGGAAACGTCTGTGGATTACTGAACTAGGCGTTGTGCACACATGGGTGAAGGAATTTGCTAGGACCAAGCCGCTGGAGAAAAAGGCGTGTTCCTTACAGATGTCGAAAGAAAATGCAAGGCACGGGTTTGCAGACAATCTGCGGTAATACCAGACGAAGACATTGGACCTCCCTGTGCAAGTCCACCTCCTCCATGAGCCTCCCTGTTCATGCTAATCCCCGCAGAACTCTCAGTTCTCCAGCTCTACTCAGCTCCAGGGCGGGCCCCACACTTACACCGGCTTTCTATTATGTAGCTTTCCTTTACGTTACAGGTGGTTACTGCACTAATGCTGTTTGCAAATAACTGTGGGGGAGATGATGTAAGTGACAATTCTTACACACAGAAACATGCTCAGGGCAACATTATTTATAATGGTGAAAAACTGTAAACAAACAAAATGTCCGGGCACAGAAGATTAAACTGTGTAGATATTCTAAGCAATGGCTCCAGGCATATTTAATGATACGGAAAATGTTCACATTATGTCAAGTGGAAAAAGTTAAAAAAAAAAAAAGCAAACACTGACTCCAAATGATTTTGTGAAAAACAAAAATAAAAACAAAAGTTTGGAAGGAACTATATCTAAATGCTAGAGTGGGTGTCTTTGGGTGGTCAGATTACAGGTAATTTAAATTCTCTTTTTATATTCTTCTGTAGTATGTGACTAGTTTCCATGAAAATACATTATGTTCAACTACCATAAAACAGAACAGCAGCAAAGGCAGAAAAAGCGAAAGCAAAAGAGACACTGCTTTTCCTCAAGGAGCTTGAAATTTAATGTGGCAAATGAGCAAGCGGTATGTGGGGTTGCCACCCTCACCCTGTGCTCAACTAAACCCCGGCCTCCCCCTCTCAGCCCCCTCAGGTAGCAATTCCGCCTTGCTGATGTCACTGTCGGAGGGCCTAACGGCCTCTCTGCTAGATGGTGAGGGCGGAGCTGGCTGTGTCCTCCTTGCTCACCCTTGAACCCATAGCACCTAGCAGGGCGCTCCCACATGGCTGCCTTTCAATACGTATTTTTGGCTTAATGAGTGAATGAGGTAGGTCTCACCTCCCCAACCAAGGAACGGTGGCCAGAGGGCAGGGCTCACATCATATATAATATTCCCGAATTTCCCTGAACACCAGAGGTGGGCATGTACTAGGTGCTTGATAAAGATGCGCTCGTCTGATGGGGATCACATGGACAAGAAGCATGCCGGCGGAGAGGAGAGGAGCCAGCCTCCTGGAAACGGGTCTAGGGTTCAGGCACGCCTCGGTGTGAGTCATCGGAGCCCAGCCTTCCCACTGCAAGGGCCGTAGGGAGCGGAGGGCTGATTCTGCTTGAGAGATGCAACGAGGTAGCCTGGGATCTTTATCTGCAAAAGCGGTCATGCCTTAGCACACCGCTCCGCCCCACCCCTTTTGGAAAAAGATTGATAAGCATAATGATGATGTTTTAATGAGCTTAATTGCACATTCCTTATGTTCTTGCGGACTTGCCAACCAGCTACTTCAGCATCCAGCAGTTTACTTGTAATAACTTTCCCCCTTTCTCCACGCCGGGGAGCATAATTATTCCTGCGGTAATTCGGCCCTCGCTCCCTCCTCCCCTCCCTCTCTCTTTTTTCTTGCTGTTTCCACTCCCCCCCCCCCCCCCCCATCCCTTTCTGGGAATGGCTCTAAATGGGTATCTTTGAAAGGAGGGTGGCAGGCTGCTTTTGGTACAGGACTTACCAAGAACCCTTTCATCAAAGAAGCCCTTGTGAGCACGCCCTGGCCCCGAGCCAATCAGATCATCTCGCTGTCTGTTTCGGAGGAAAATCTGACCCTGGTATGCAAGTCAAGCCGAGTCTGCAGACAGGCTGACTGCGCTCCTAGGCCAACCTGTCTTAGCCACTGAGAAAACGCTGAAGGGAAAATTACCTGTTTGGCTCCAGACGGAATTAACATTTTTTATATATACAGAGATACACACAAGTATGTTTATTATTTTTTGTTTAAAACTGTTTGCCTATCTAATATATTCATTAATGTTATCTGGTCAGTACTTGAAACATTTTGAAATATGTGCAAATGCAATAAGGCTACAAGGCCTGGAGGCAAAATAAGATGAATTTTCTAATTAAATGACAGAAAACTGTTTGGGGATTAACGAATGGCAGTTCTGTAATGTGTTTATGAGGCTCTGCTTGGAGCAGGGACATTTGGTCCAAGAACAGGCCCTGGTGGGTTAAAGGGCTGGGATCCTCCACACCCCAACTCCTCCTCCACCCCTCCTCCTGAAACCACACCCCACCTCCATCAAACACGGAAGGTAAGGGCGTGGCCCCAGCCGGGCAGACTCAGCCCTTCCTCAGCGCCCAGGGCTTAGCTCACTGAGAGGTCCATGTTCCCAAGCAGGCCTCTTGCTGTCATGGGTGCTGAAGAGATGCCTCAGAATTGTAGGTGAGCTTGTCTTCTGCATGGAGTTACCTTCTCTTCAGTCCCCAGCCCCAAAGACATCTCAAGAATACCTTTTTGACATTTCTAGACAATTGCAGAAAAAGGTCATTACTGAGAAATATATTGTATACTTGCTGTTTGAGTAACAGCACTGACACATTTCCTCTTTCCTGGGCCCCATTCTCCAGTGCTGCCCTCCTCTTCCTCCCAAAACCCAGGTCTGTGGATGCCACACACACAGCTGCCTCCTGAATGCAGGGGCGGGGCCAGCTTCCAGGGCACGAGAGAGAAGAGGTGACCTTTGCCCTCCAGGAGAGGGTCTGGGCACCTCTGCATCTTCAGGATTACTTTGGATGCTTAAAACGTACTAACAGTTTGATGTCACTGAAGTCTTAATGGTGCCACTGTGTGCAGGTGATAGAAACATTGCGCCGTGGAGTTTTTTCTTGGCACTTTTCAGAAATTTCCAAAATTTCTGAAACGGACCCTGGAAAGGTATAAAATACGCTTTTAAAAAGAAACTTCTTGGGAGCACCGAACAGGCACATTCCTGAATTGAGTGGAGTCCACTTAGGGACAATAAGCCCGGCGACATCCAGTAATGGTGGGAGGGGGTCTGAATGGGAAGGGGAATTTTAATGAGCGGGGCAGCTTGAGAGTCACAGCTGGTTTGGGCTAAGTCCCTGGAGTGTTAAATCAAGTAATAACAATACATATGAGCGTGTTTTACATATGAGATTTCATAACTTCCTGAGACATAAACAAGTCCCGTCCCCCTTGGTTGCCTCCTCCTAAGGAATGTCTACATTCTTGCTTTTGGCTCAACTTTCCCCCCAAAGTTTTTCTTGTCTAGGCAAAAGGGCAGGGCCCCAACCGGAATGCCAGCCCTGTTTTCTCTGGTGGTCCAGCTTGCACAGTTAGGCAATGTCAGGGGCCACCTCAACTTGTGGGAAGACATTCGTGTGCTTCATCTCTCCCGAGCTCCTAGATTCCCACCTGTGCTGTGTGCAGAGTTATTGTTACAGTTTTAGACTTGACCCTGGAAAGGATGCATGGAAATTCTCAGATGCTCTGATTCACTCTGACCGGAAGGGTTTCTTCCTGGGAGGGTGTTCTCTCTCTTTTATGATCCCCATAAAAGAAATAGGCTAAAATGGAGGCTTTTCCATCCACAAGAGAAATATCAAATTCTTCTCATATATTCACAGAAAAGAATCTTACTCCGTTCCTGGGTAGGCAGAACATAAATGGCGGGTGGAGGGGAAGAGTTTATGTTTGACCTTGCACACTCTCTTTTCCCATGCTAAGGGAAAATAGCCAATTTCCATCACCGAATTGCATTTCTGAATGACCGATGGAAAAAAAGGATGGAAAAAATTCCTTGCAAATAGTGCATGCCATGCTATAAAACTATTAGATAATAGTAATTATAGGTTTGGTCTCAACAGCAAAATGCTGTTTACTGTGGAGGGAAAATGCTCTTTTTATTTTTTTTTTTTTAGCAGAACAAACTCTTTCACAGATGTGAACACTGTCCACCATTCTGAGAATAGTAACTCTGGAAAACACACACACACACACACACACACACACACACACACACACACACAACAAAACTCCAACTCATTCCTCTTCCAAAGTTGGGAAAAGTGGCTTAGGGTGTTTATTCTTTTCAGCTATGGGACTAAGGGTTGTTTTATTATTATATTCAAAAGATTGAAGCTTCGTCTTTTTTTTTTCTTTTTCACGTATATAAACCCAGTGAAGGAATTCTTTTTGCAAAAATAGGTTGTAAGTCTAACAGCTGACAGTACATTTCACTCTGGGTATAAGTAGAAATGTCCATATATTGCCATCTTCTTGGGGCAATATCTATTTATGTAATCTCTCCAATGCATAACTAAGTCTGACTTAATTTATAAAAACCTTTCTGTAAAATATACCCACAAATCGAGGGGGGGGGTCCTTTTCCAGGCCACATGTTTTTATTTTATTGATTTGTAAAGTATGGTTTCAGAGTCTATAAGCTATAGGCCTCTAACACACACACACACACACACACACACACACACACACACACACAGGTAAGTGGGGGGGAAAAAGTCCATGTTAGTGAAATGAAGGACCAGAAATAAGCCTGCATTGTACCCAAAGGAGAGACTGCCAAACCACCATCGCCCCCATGCAGTGGAATTTAAGGAGGCAAACAGCAGAACACCTGCCAGGCAGCATGGTTCTTTATTCCTAAATACACTGATATTGGGGTTGGGTAGTTCGATACAGAAAACAACTCGTGGTTTAGTGAGTGGAGGAGGCCTTTTGTCTGAAAGATGTTCGTCACCTGCCTAAGGCAAGCAGGCCTTGGAACACCCTGGCTGCCCTAACAGGGGACGAAATGCATGTGTAGTGGGCATTTTCCCAAAGAATATTCCCACCGAGGGAGACTCAGACCTTCAGCATTTTCAAAGATTTCTCAAATGGCCCAAGGGCCAGAGAGTGCTAGAGCAACAGAAATGCAGCGGACAACATCTGTGAGTCTTTTTTTTCAGGAACTGCAGCTGGTGAGCTGAGACGCCTCTGTAATTAGGACATTAATTCTGTTTCAGAGTGGTAAATAGTGTAATTCAAATTGCACGAACCAGGGGGGGAAGCAGGGCAGGACCAGAGGACCAAATGGGGTCAGGGTGACCACGGAGAGGAGGCTGTGCTTGGAGCCAGACTGGGCTCAGCCTGGGGGCTTCTGACCATGAGTGTCACCACAGCTCAGTGGGTGGGAATCGGCCATTAACACGGGCAAACTCCTCATAACTGCATATTACGGTTTCTCGATGCCTGTTTCCAGTTTATAGTTCTCTATGTTACCTATGCAGAGTTATGTCTCAACTATGACTGGTTCTTCTCAACCTGAGAAGAGAGAGCTGCCTTCTCTCTGAATTCGGAGTTAAAAGAACTCTGAAGCTGTAGTGAAGGAGATGCCCCTGGTACCTGTTGGGTAAGATTAGGTAAGTTGTAGCCATTAGAGCAGTGATGGCGAACCTATGACAGGCGTGTCAGAGGTGACACGCGAACTCATTTTTTTGGTTGATTTTTCTTTGTTAAATGGCATTTAAATATATAAAATAAATATCAAAAATATAAATCTTTGTTTTACTATGGTTGCAAATATCAAAAAATTTCTATATGTGACATGACACCAGGGTTAAGCTAGGGTTTTTCAAAATGCTGACACGCCGAGGTCAAAAGGTTCGCCATCACTGCATTAGAGAATGCTGTCCAACCTCTGTCTATTCTACCAGCGTGGAAACTCATTGTTGAGCAAAGGAAGCACGAGCTGCCACCTGCACAGGGTTGAGTACGTCCAAGTGACTGTATAACCAGTAAGAGGAGAGATCAACCCCTTACTTGGCAGGTATGTGGCGTTAGTGCATCCTGTCCTGGGGACCGCGCTAAAACACATCATCTCCAGTTGGCACTTGGGAGTCCCAGATGCTTATTCCAGTTCTTCATTTTAATGGACAGATGGACAATATTAGTTCTTCTATTGATCCTATTTACAAAGGTGACTATAATTGCCTCCAATGGGGCCATACATTTTAGAAAAAGTGAACAATATTTTAAATGATGTCAGTGCCCCCCAGGACACATAAGAAGATCTGAATAGTTTGTTTTACGATTGCTCCTCCCTGTCTCTCAGGATCATGTGGAGATAAGACAAGGCCTCTAATTGTCTCTGGCGTGTTTTAGAAGAGAATGCACATGCGTTCCTCTACTCCTCACTCCATGTCACTATCTCTCTTCACCTCTTAAAATGTCTTTAATAACCTCTCAAGGTGCACACTTCACTGCCACCTATAAAATTGCTCAATGCTAATTAAATTGCAAAGGGCTTTGCCCTAACAATTCCAATCATACTATTAAATGTAATTAATGAAATGAATGAGATAAAAGAAATAGTTCCCAGAATTCAGCCCAGGTGTATCTTTTTTTCTTCGTTAATCCTCACCTGAGGATATATCTTTTTTCAGTGATTTTTAGAAAGTGTGGAAGGGAGGGGGAGAGACACACAGAGAGAAACATCAATGTGAGAGAGACACATCAATTGGTTGCCTCCCACACACACCCCTAACAGGGCCAGGGATTGAGGCTACAACCGAAGTACAGGCCCTTGACTGGAATCGAACCTGGGACCCTTCAGTCTTCAGGAAGATGCTCTACCCACTGAGCAAAACTGGCTGGGGCATCCCAGGTGTATCTTGGGCAGAACACCTGCAAATATCTGAGGCCAGGTGTTCCAACAACAGGAGGTACTTGGGCCAATAGTCTTTGAAGCAAAAACCTATGGCCAAGAGGATCTGTATTAAACATGTTTACATACAACCAATCAGGCTTCCTTTTGGTGGTGCAGTTAATCAGATTCCAGGAGATTACCTCAGGGAGGCAGCAGGTTGGACAGAAGGCAGTGGTTGACCAGTTGGTTTTTAAAGGGATGATTTGAAGGTCACGTGTGTATTAGCAGACCACAAACCCATGGGCTGCTCTTACCTCCCACTGACCCTTCCTCCTAAGGGGCAGCCTACTTGGCTGGGTATTCTTTCCCCTTTCTAGGCCGTCCTTGGTGAACAATACAAACGGATTTCAACCAGACACCTATGCTTATGAGAAAAGAGTTGTGTGTTTCCAGGGCTGGCCCTGCACAAACAGTTTCCTGCTTAAAACCAGCTCTTGGTAGGAATGTTTGGTATTTGGCCATCTCTCACCAAAACAGCACAGTCCTGGCATTAGCTTTCCTTATTGCTTAGGCAGAAATGCAAATGAGTGTTTTGTTTAGTGTAGTCGGTCTTTGCACAAAGCTTCGATTGAATGCTATAAGATAGGCCATGCATGCTGTAGTTAAACCCAGCCCCGCCCCCCCTCCCCCGCCCCTTCTTGTTGTGAGGTGCCTCACCCCACACATTTATGTGACCCACCTGCTCCCACAGGCTTCTGACCTCTGGTCTAGAAGCAGAGGTGCACCTTGGGGGGGTCTTTTCTTAGTAATTATTGAGCATTGTGTCTTCCCTCTACATGATTAGCTAACCAGCAGGGAGTTAATTATTGAGCACCTACGGTGTGCCTGCAGTGCGAGGTGCTGGTCACAGCGATGAGTGAGGCCACCTCCTGACTTCCAGTCTGGTGTTTCCACCCAGACCCTGGCACGTCAGAGCTCTCTGCCCAAACTCAGGCCACATTCCCAGCAAATCTTCCTTCCGTCCTTACACAGAAAGAGACCTCAACCTGAATTCTTTTCTCTTTTCTCAAAGAGAAGCACTTTACACCAAACGCCAGTTTAAGCATTGACATTATTCTACAGGGCCACGGAACCTTCAATATCCACACTGACACTTCGGACAGATAAAGGAGGGTGTGTGTGTGGGGGGGAGGGGGGGAGCACAAGCCAAATCCAGGAGGTGGCAGAAAAACAAGAGAACAAAACACACGTTCATGCACTCACATAGGGGAAAACCAGTTGGGAAAGTTTCCTTTTCTTCTTGGATGGCCATTTAAAAAAATCCCATGTGCTATGTGTGTCTATGGAAACCTTCCTTATCTCAAAGATAGTGAGGTACTAAAGACTGCCGTTGCCATGGAACAAGCAGTATTTGCTTTTTATTCTATTGCACAATATCTAATTACAGAGACCCTGATAAAATTATGCATTCCTAAGCACAAATTAAGGCCCTTCTACAGGAGCCTCCAAGTACATACTTTATTTTTCAAATTTCATTAAAAACAAAAATCAGGGATGACTTTGGGATAAGCCGTCTAACCAGACTCAGCCCCGTCCAAGATGGACATTCGCTTAGACCTCTAGCTGGGGCTGCTGGAGTGCCTCGGGCGAAAGGTCAGCTCGTGTCCTTCACTCTCCGACGAGAGCCCAAGTCCAAACTCTCAAGTCCTTTCTCCCACTGGAATGGTGCTCAGGACACAGATTCAAAAATCAGTTTCTTTGTTTCCTCTTGAAATACAATAACCGGTTTAATAGCATGGGAGGCTGAGCTGCTCCTTTGAAAAGATCATGCGTTACAAAAACAGTTGCTACTCCTTCCCCAGTATTTATGCTTTTATACTTATGTACCTTCACACATGTGTACTGTTTTTAACATAATACTCCACTTTGAAAATTATCTTTTGAGTCAACATAACAGTTCAAGATGCACATACGTGCGTGTGTGTGAGGTTCATTTAACTGATGTACTAGTATAGTATTCTATTGCATTGGCCCTCCCCTTATCCATGGACATTTATGTTGCTTTCCAATTCCTGCTGCTCCAATGAACATTCTGATAATGTCCTTTTGTTGGGTACCTGTAGGGGTTTTTCTTAAAGTCTTCCAATTGGAGTATAGCTGAGTTTGCGAGAACCGATTTCCAGTGCCCTAACTTCCATGTGAATGATCTGCTATAGCCAATCCTCTGAGATTCATGCTAGCACTTCCGCACCAGTCTTTCCTCAACTGTCTTCTCCCACGCACTAAGAAACTTTGCCCAGGGCGGGGGGTACGACTCCACAGTGCCACGTTGAGAGACAATATGAACTATCTGTTGCTGAAAGTAGCTACCCCTTCAATCAAGGACCACAAAGCCAGGCTGGGGCGTTGAGTGTCTCCCTGTTTTACACGGAGCCCCGTGGAAGGTGGAGCCTCGTGTTTGGCCCTTGTTGGGATAGTCTGAATTCAGATATATTGCAGGGTGGAAGTGTGCATGTTTTGATCCTTTATGCCCATTGAAAATGTAATGACTCCACCTCTTCCATCTCCTGACTTATTTTCAAAGAATGCAGCTCTCCTGAGAATCTTGTGGGGACACAGCAAAGAGACTGTCAGTAAAATGTACCGATGGTGGAGCACCTCATGTCCCTCGTGTGACAAATTCAGACAGGCTTGAAGCTCTATGCTCTACACACCTACCTGAGCCCCCCCTACGTGCTTCCCACCAGCATAGAAACAGAATTCGGACGTGCCCTGTGGTCCTAGGGACCTGTACTAACATAGTTACTTAGATTGAGAAAATGAAGGCAGGCTTGCTCTGTCAGATAACGAGTCCACTTTGGTTGTTTTGACCGTGAAGACTGGTTTTGCTAATTGGGTTATATAGTGGATGCGTCCATAAATTGAGTGAGGTTCATCTATTGTTCCGTGATTTTGATGAGAATATATTTAAAGTACATGAGACAAAAGCATATGCTAAAAAAGATTCGATTGGCAAAGATGGATTTATGTGAACAATAATTTGTTTTTTCCCAAACCTTTCCCAGTGTATTTAATTCAACAAGGTCCCTCTGAGAGTGTCACGTGTGAGAAATACCAGCACATGCATAGGGATAGGCATCCAGGATGCTTGCTTTCAGAACAAGCAATAAAGAACTGGCTAGGCAATCTCCCTGCACCTCTGCTGAGGACTAGACATCCAGAGACAACTCGACTGGCTCAGGTAAGATGATAACACATACTGCTGGAGGTGAGTCACCAACTGTAGGAATAAGTTAGAATTCACTGAAATAGCTCTTTCATTGCTATGTAGGGAGAATCTAACCGCCTGAGGAAAAGGGCACAGCCGCTCTTAGTAGTTGGTCTTCACAGTATGACCCTCAAATTCACCCCCAGGTCAGATCCCGGGATGACTATCCTGATGTGGATTTGGGATGTATTTATTAAGGAAGGTACCCATCTGCTTGGGTGACGCTGCCCTGAGACAGGCATGTCAGCAGCCTGTAGTAGAAAGAGTGTCTTAGCAGGAATCCTAGTTGGTTTCACTCTGACTCACAGTAGGTCCCTGGGTCTCAGTTTCTCCTTCTATAAAATGAGGAGTTTGAGCGTATGTTCTGAGGTTCCCGCTCGTCACCTTGGCCTTGGCCCACCACTTCTCTCCAAGGTGACTATGAGCCCCAGGGCTGATGCCCTTGGTCTGGGCAATAGGCTACCACTGTGGCCTATTTCTGGGCTGCATGAACATGGCTGCCCCTCCTGAGAACATTCCAAAAGCTTCCTGGTGGATTTTTTAAAAAAATGTATGTTTTTAATTTACTGCAGAGAGGAAGGGAGAGGGAAAGAGAGATAGGAACATCAATGATGAGAGAGAATCATTGATTGGCTGCCTCCTGCATGCTCCCCACTGGGGATCAAGCCCGCAACCTGGGCACATGCCCTGACTGAGAATCGAACCAGTGACCTCTTGGTTCATAGGTAGATGCTCAACTACCTGAGCCACACTGGCCGGATTTTTAAATGTACAAGTGAGTAACACTCAGGGAACCCGTTTCAGCCCCAGGAGGCAGCACCTTGACCTCAGATACTTCACAGCAACCTGAGTTTGCCAGACGGAAGCAGCACGCTCCCCTCAATCCTTGCTTCCCTTTACACAGCCTGAGCCTCCAAGCAAGGATGGAGAGGAAACCAGCATGTACCAAGGCCTTCAGGGATCAATATAGTTATTTCTCTCCTTACTGATTTTCTTATGTTTTATTCTAGGCACCCTAAGAGAAAATAGGTAGTGAACAAGGGTACTTGTGGCAGGTGATAAAAATAGCCTTGTTTGCTTTGCTATTATAGAATTACACTCAGAGGGTTTCTCAAAGCCCCCCATCCCTTTTTATGGGAACTGTTCAGAGAGGCAGGGTGAGACCTGAGCAGGGAGACACGGACAGGATGAGATGGACTTGTCCGTGTATAAGGGAGTCGATAAGTATGCGTCCTCCCATGTCTGGCTGCCTTGGTTCAGATCTGGCCTCCACCACTTGCTGGCTGTGTGTCTGGGTTGGGTATATGGCTGGGTCTCTCTGAGTCCCATTTTCCTCACCTGTAAGTGGGAACAGCCTCATACAGTTCTTGCGAGGCTCAAATGAAAGAAGCAATGGAAACACTCAGCTCAGGGACTGGGGCATAGTAAGGACTGAAGTATTATTATTATTACTATAGTTTTATCACGGTGTCAGGCATGCTAGAAAGATTATTCCCTTCACTCATTAAGTAGGAAAATCTAGCGGTCAAATCTGTCATCCGTGGTGGCAACACCCGCGGTGTTTTCTTTCTCCCCAGGATTTTTCCCCATTATAACACGGAAAGCCAAATCAAATTTGCTCAGCTAATTTTGGCCTGAGAGGTGTACTTAGGACCCTCAACATTGGCCTTACAGGTCAGGCTTATCAGTTCACACTTGTTAGGGTGAAAAACTCCTTTCCTATCACGGCTCCTGCCACTTCCCTTATCCTGTCTTTCTCCCGGAACAAGTGGCCTTGCAAGATACTTCAGCCCTGATTTGGCAAACACACTTGTTTTGTGAGAGCGAGTTCCGCCCATGTGTACCACTGGGGGTTGTAGACATTGGAGGGCTTATCAGAGGAGGCCTTTCTCCCGCAGGTGCCAGGGCATGGAGAGCAGGGCCCCTGCTGGCGGTCCCCTTCTAATTAGGACTGTCCCACCACTTTCCGGCGATGGCTCCCAGGGACACCAGGATCCATGCAGAGGATTGCACTGTATTTATCAATCCTTGGGGCAGACTGGGAAATGTTCTAGCTGGAGCAGGAGGAACGTGATTTTTGGAACATGAGTGGAGGAGAGGTGGTGAGCTTTGTCGAATGCACAGTGATCAGACGTTCTCTATCATGATAACATTTGTTTCAAACAGACCTTAGATTCCAGAGTCTTAGAGGGAGTTGGCCCAAGGGTGCTCAGGAATATAGCAAATCTGTTTCAGGATTTGAATGCCTATATTTGTGGGTGTAGCAAATACTGACCAAAGGCTAGATGCTGAGTGCCAAGCTGGGGCAGGGAAGGAAAAGGTTTCATAAAATGAGATGCTAGTTAACATAACTGAATAGATAAGAGCTGGGCCACTAAAGATGGGTTCACATCTTAGCTCTGTTACTTGCTACCCAGGTGACTTTGAGCGTTTCCTGTGAAGTGAATGCAACTTCTCAGCACCCTGATCGCTTAGATCAGCAGTTCTCAACCTTCCTAATGCCGCGACCCTTTAATACAATTCCTCATGTTGTGGTGACCCCCAACCATAAAATTATTTTCGTTGCTACTTCATAACTGTAATTTTGCTACTGTTATGAATCGTAATGTAAATATCTGATATGCAGGATGTATTTTCATTGTTACAAATTGAACATAATTAAAGCATAGTGATTAATCACAAAAACAATATGTAATTATATATGTGTTTTCCGATGGTCTTAGGAGACCCCTGTGAAAGGGTCGTTTGATCCCCAAAGGGGTCGCGACCCACAGGTTGGTGACCCACAGGTTGAGAACCACTGGCTTAGAGGGTCAGTCCCTCACTTGTTTGGGCCACCCTAGGAATATGTTCTTGTGGCCAAATGTCTTGCATAATTTGTAAGATATTTAACTGTCTTTGTACTTGACTCTCCCTTGGGTTGGGTAGCACTGGATTGGCTGTGGGCATTTTTGGGTTCCAGTGAAGGGAAAGTTGAGTTAGGGATTATTTATTTAGGATGTAGTAGGGTATGTTTATATATTTCACAGTCATTTCCATGTTAGGTTAAATTATTGCTAGCTGTCCTGGGCTGGAAACGGCCAACTCATCTTGTGCTGGGACATGAAGTGGCAGGGTCAGAGGTCATATGAACTTGTCTGAAAGCACCTGGCACTGAAAGTATGTGGGAGGTAGAGAAAAAATATGTATGGAGCCAGAAACTAGTCTTTGGGGGTGAGGGGGGGGGAGGAAAGGGGGAGAGGAGGGAAGGAGATCCAAATCCTACAGCTCATATGTAGAAAAATCTGAGAGATGTTTTGGTGACAACCATCTTAAAAACTTACATGACATTACTAATATTGAACGATAAAGCAAAGAGAAGTTTAGAAACTACTAATATTGAACGATAAAGCAAAAAAAAGTTTAGAAACTACTCTCAGTATTTTCTCAACCATGTTAGAAAAAAGACTGAAGTATTCTTTCACATCATAGAAAATGATATTACGAAATGTGTTATATGAAGAAATGACCGAAGAATATGCAGCCAAAAATATAGGAAAAAAGTATTATAAATGTGTGTCAAGCAATTAATGAATAAAACAACGCGATTTTCTGGATGTTGTGGTGTTTGCAGTATTTGCCTACTTTTAAAACTTTATTGACATAATAAACACTGACTTTCATAACTAGTTTTGAATGTAACATTCCCTCCTCCGGGAATCCCAACTGCATAACCTTCCAATCCCACAAAACCTGGGTCTGCCCCGGATATCTGCTAGTTTCTTGTGAGGACGAAGTCTGCAAGGCAGTATGAGTTTGACTACATATACACGCTTGTGGCAAGAGAGTGGATGTTGAATTGGGAGGGGTAGAGAATCGAGGCAGGGAAGTCAATTCTGAGTCTAAGCTAATGGTCTAGACCAGTGATTTTCAACTGGCGTGCCGCAAGAAGTTTTAAAACAGGCAATACCTGACCTCTTTTCCCTTAGATTGTCAAATAAAAAAAATGACAACAGCCATCTGGTGTGAATGCCCTAAATATACAGGTGATACAATTGAGTTGTATCTTATAGGTCATGTCACATAATAATGTTGTGTCTGATTGGCTAATTCTTGGTACCAGCCATCCTTATAGTATACAAGTATTGGCACCAGATTTTTAAAAAAGTCACTTTGGAGCAAAAAGGATAGGTAATTACTATAATTATTTTTTTTGTCAATCAATAAAAATTATACCTATGTTTTCGCCATATCAGCAAAAAATACAATATATTTTTTTGGTGTACTGCTGAATTCTAGTAATTAGTTTATGTGTGCCATGGGATGAAAAAGGTTGAAAATTGATGATCTAGACAAGAGAAGATGTGAGCTTGATTTTGGTTTTCTTTTATGTTGTACAATGGACACTAAGGAAAACACAATAGAAAACTGTCACTTTCGACGTTTGACAATAATGGAGTATCAGCAATTTCCTATGGCTCCAATGTTGAGAACTCAAGAGACTCAAACCAGCAAAGGAAGAGTGTGTTCTTCCCCCAGGAGCATATCATTTCTCTTTCCTCTCACAGGGCAGGTCCAAGTATTTCACTAGATGTCTTCCAGGTGCTGCAGACTTGGCCTTGTAAACTCCTGAAGTTGAAAGGAGGCTTCATCTGTATTCCTAACTATTAATTCTTGCCTTGGCTAAGTCTAAGCTAATGGTCTAGACCAGTGGTCGGCAAACTCATTAGTCAACAGAGCCAAATATCAACAGTACAACGATTGAAATTTCTTTTGAGAGCCAAATTTTTTAAACTTAAACTATATAGGTAGGTACACCGTTATTAACTTAATTAGGGTACTCCTAAGGCTTAAGAAGAGCCACACTCAAGGGGCCAAAGAGCCGCATGTGGCTCGAGAGCCACAGTTTGCCGACCACGGGTCTAGACCAGTTACTTCCAACTGGTGTGCCTCAAGAAGTTTTAAGGCGGCTTCATCTATATTTGTAAATATTAATTCTTGCCCTGGCTGGTGTGGCTCAGTTGGTTGCACACAGTTGAAAAAAATGCTGGTTTGATTCCTGGTCTGGCACATGCCTGGGTTGTAGGCTTAATCCTTTGTAGGGGGCATGCAGGAGGCAGCTGATCCACGTTTCCCTCTCACATCAATGTTTCTCTCTCTCTCCCTTCCTTTCCCTCTAAAAAAAACCAGTGAAAGTATGAAAAATATTAATTCTTATGCTTGTGCTGGGAAGAAGGGTGTTCATTATAGTCTGTCCTATATTTTTTATTTCTGATATATTTGATTACAATGTATATAACAGAAGTATTTATTTTGTATTTTTAAGAAGTTACTCTCTTGAGAGAGAAAATGGAGAGGCAGTTGAAACTTCTTGGACTGTTCCACTGTGGTGGGACGTTCATGAATCCTGGGTTTGCCATGCAGAGTTTAATGCCAAACCTCCAGAGAGCCCAACTTTGCACAAGCAGAGAGGGCTGAGTGCGAGAAATCTCCCCCTGCCGCAAGGAAAGGGAGCTGGCCAGTGGGGAGGGAGTGAAATGGCTCAGCAGCGTGAGTCAAGGATGTTGTCGTTAACAGTTAATTATTACTGAGTATGGACAACGTGCAAAGACAATGTGCAAGGAAGAGCCACCTGGCAGGATGGATTAGCTCCAGTCCTCTCCCAAGCACACAGCCCTCCAGAAAGTGGTACAAATATCTACAGACGGTAGAGGGCAATAATGAAATACATAAAAAGATCACTGAGTGAGTCATCTCTGGCAAGTAGTAGGCATTCGGGCTGACGAAGTTCATCTCATGTAAGAGTTAACATGAATAAAGATGATTTATGATGGGGTCTGCACATTGTTTCAGAAGAACGTTCGGAGATTTGAGGGTGGGATGGTGAATTTAACCTCTGAGTCCTAATAGTGCTCTGTTTTCCAGATGAGTTCAAGTCTTGTCATATTCTAGATGTGGAGAGCGTACATGGTATTATCTTTGTATAAACAAATAAAAACCAATTCATCTTCCACGTGTTTACCTTACTCAGGAACACACATGCACACGCGATCCCAGATAAATCAACCATGTTAGCGAGGCTCTTTTCCCTCATCAAATTAGGATCTATTAGGTTCATTAGAGGCACTTGACTTACAAATCTACGAATAAACAGTTATTTTCCTAAGCTGCATTTTGATTGATCATCTGAAACTACATTTCCTGTTCATGACTAATAGTTTTCTGTAACGTTCCCCTTAAATAAAAGTGGTATATCTGTGAACAAAAATATCTCAATAGACTATATTCTCTAGAGTATAAAAGGACTACATTTTCTACCCGTGCAATGATCACAGGACAGAAATGCTGATGAGAAACCTTTCTCCATGGTATTTTTGAAGAAATATCAGAGACTGCATATTCTTACAGACTTGACATCCTGAAAGGAGATCAGTATAAAACACTCAAATTAAGTCGACTTGCCATTTACCGAAAACCACTCAGCGGCCTCTACTCCTGGAATATTTTAAGCCATTTGTTGGAATTATCATCTCAAATCCTTTCGTCTCCTTCACCATAGTGGAAGGAGGAAAACAGTTTTGAGTTTTTCCACGCCCTACAAATAGAGCAACATCTCAAAGCCGAGTTTCAGACTCCCCAGACTCTGGCCCCTTAGCAGCTCTGATAATCTGGCCTGGCTATGAAGGCTGGGAAGCTTGGGTTCCCTATCAGGCTGTTTACTTAACACATGTCACATCTAAAATAGGGACTGCTTTAGCTGAAAAAGCAAGTCATTTATAAGTGTGCATTTATAAGGGCAAAAGTCAAGGCAACTGTGCAAACCACTTGTCAACTTATTTAGAGGAAATTGTGTAATCAACTTAACATACCAGTTAGCCTTTACCTGCAAGGTCAAGCTCAGAGTTCCTGCATGTCACCACACGGGCCTATTAATCACTCTGCAGGAAACTCCACATTTTTCTTCAGATTAAACTATAGAAAGTGGAGTGTGAACTGAATCTAGAGTCCATTTCCTATCAGTTTCTTTGTTTCTTCTGACTTGGTTGATGTTTCATAATTACAAATATTTTTCGACTTGTTTGTTACATGATTGAAAATGGGCTCAGAATGATATATTTCCATGTGCATTGCTGAAGGGAGTTTTATTGCACAAAGGTAAATCTAGGTATCTGATGGCTGGATGCCAACTTACTGCTGTAGATTCTAACTAGAGATAGAAAGTGTTGACACCGTTGAACAAGTAACAGATCTTTCATTCTAGGGAAAAAAAAGGATATAAGCTATTAAATTTAATACCATTTCCCCTTCTTTTTCATGCTGTCAAAAAAGTTCAGCTGTGATTTTTGAAGATATTATAATTTGAGGCATGATTTTTCTTAAAAAAATCACATTCAAATACCTTTAAATTTATTTTTACCTGAAAATGTCTTTATTTTGCTTTCACTATAAAACAGCTTTATTGAGGTATAATTTATATACCATACAACTTATCCATTTAAAGTATAAATTCAAGGTTTTTTCGTAAATTCGCCAAATTATATAGCCATTATCATAATCAATTTTAGAAAAATTTTATCCAAAAAGAAACCCTATACCCATTAGTAGTATCTCCATTTTCCCTCAACCTCTCCAGCCCTTTTCTGGACATTCTACACACATGGACTCATACAACATGTGGTCTGTTGTGTCTGGCTTCGTTCACTTAGCATGTTTTCAAGGTTCATCTAGGTCAGTGGTTCTCAACCTTCCTAATGCCGCGACCCTTTAATACAGTTCCTCATGTTGTGGTGACTCCCAACCATAAAATTATTTTCGGTGCTACTTCATAACTGTAATTTTGCTACTGTTATGAATCGTAATGTAAATATCTGATATGCAGGATGTATTTTCATTGTTACAAATTGAACATAATTAAAGCATAGTGATTAATCACAAAAACAATATGTAATTATATATGTGTTTTCCGATGGTCTTGGTCGTTCGATCCCCAAAGGGGTCGCGACCCACAGGTTGAGAACCGCTGATCTAGGTTGTATTAGTACTTCATTTCTTTTTGTGGCTGAAAAATATACTGCATTTTATTTATCCTTTCATCATTTGATGAACATTTGGGTTATTATACTTTTTGACTATTAAGAATAATGCTGCTATACATATTCATGGCAAGTTTTTGTGTGAACACACACTTTCACTTCTCTTGGGTATATATACCTAGGAAAGGAAAGGCTGGGTCGTATGGCAGCTCCACGTTTAACATTTTAAGGAATTTCCAAACTGTTTTCCAAAGTAGGCTATGCCATTTTACATTCTCATAAGCAGTGAACGAGGTTTCTGATATCTCCATATCCTTGCCAACACTTGTTATTGTCTTTTTTATTTTAGCCATCCTAATGTGTGTGAAATGGTATCTCACTGTGGTTCAAACATCTTTTAAAGAAAATGCTCACAGAAAATATTTGTATTGTTTTCCCATGGCCAGTACTGTGAATACCAACCATTCTATGGTTGTAGTATCTTGTATAGCAAACAGGATGGAAGGAAGTTTAGGAAACATGGACAAAGTACACAAGAAGGCTGAGAGACTTGGGATGGTCAGGGTCTTATTTTGAATGAACAATGTTCTGAATTTCTAGACATCTAAAAACATAAACGACTAAACCATTTCCAAAGGCCATTCAAAGACACAACTTCTTTTGGTTTTGTTTGGTATTTTCTTTGCCTGACTTACTTTAGGAGAATAAACTCAATCTTAATTGCAACATGTAAGTTTAAACAATGATTAATTTGCTTCTGAGGAGCCATTTGCAGCTACTGTTCTATTTGAGTAGCTTCTACGCTTATGTTTCAACTTTCTGGGGGGCTTGGACCCAGCAATAAGAAAGATAATCCTTCTTTGTGGACATTCCCACAGTTAACTCCACACACATCTGGATGGCAGTTCAATAGTCCACTGTTATTCAAACAATTTGTAATCACACATACTCTGTGTCAGCTAACAAGCCAGGGTGTATGGCTTTTCAGTATTCCGTGGCATGCAGCACGCACAATTTACAAATAAAATAGAAAACCTACAGCAAAGACAACGGCACATTCTTCGTTGCATAGCTGAGTAAAAAGAGCTCCTCTGTTGAAAGACAAGACATCACTTGTTATTTTGACGGTAAATGAAAAGAGGTTCAGAAAACCATATTTCATCTGTTAAATCTCTTAACATGAGAAAGTCTCATATCTGCAGCGCTGAAGAATCTGGGCCCATATGTTTCTCTAAGCTGGGCTTGAAGCAGAGATGGCCACACAACCACCCGCAGTACAAAACATGCAGCTGACAAAATTCTGCAAACTTATCCATCTAAGTCATGGTAGACCGGAGAGGAAGGGGAGAATGGACATCCTCACTAGGGTCAACTGTTTTCCGCATTACTTTCAGCTGGAGGATGGAGGGAAAGAGGAGTCCAGTTCAACTCCCCAAGTGGCTGAGTAACAATTTTGGAAACAAAGGGTTTGATAAGGCTGGAGGAAGTGAAGTTGAGCTTGTCCGGAGACTGAGGACAAGGACTGGGGACAGGCTCTCCACATGCACACCCATCGAAACCCCCGACAAGCCATTGAGACAACAAGGTGGCAGAAACAGCACGCCAAAGACCGATCGTCATGGGATAGGGAGGTGTCAGGAAATGCAACCAGAGGGGCAGCTGGGCCACATTCCACCTGCCCTGTCTGATTGACAGCAGGGTGGCCCCTGACCCCAAGGACTGCATGCATCATGGCAATCCGGAGCCCATTCAGAGCAAGTTCAGGCTTTGGAACGTGTGGAGGCCTCACCGTGGGATCATTCGGCTAGGTCACTGCTGAATTCCACAAGACTCAGGCACCAGAGGATAAAGCATTTCTTATCCAGGAGGGCTTTCCCTGCTGGCTTTTTGCCCACAATGCCCTAACTTGACTTTCGGGCTCTGCTGAAAGCTTCCTAATAGAGGGCAGCCCCAAGTCCAAGGTAAACACAGTTCTGTCATCTTGTGAACTCAACAATCTCGTAATGAAATAACCATTAAGGTCCAGGTGGCTTGTGAGAGAAAGAAACTGTCACTGTTGAATCAGGTTGTATTGGGAAGAAAAGACTAGTTTCTCACTGAACTTCACATGTTTTGATTACTCTCTACCCACAAAATGTTACTCCCTTTAATATTTTTGGTATCTAGTCACTTTCTTCCCAATGCATCAGGCATTCCTTGAGGACCTACTGCGTTCCAGGAACTGTGCTGAATCCTGGAGATACAACAAAAAAGGAAACGCAGTCCCTTTGGCCTCAAGGATCTCACAGCCTCTGAGGAGAGCCAAGTCTGCAGAGAACAATCTATCACATGAACTGATCAACATTACAGAGAGGAGAGTGAGGGGGCACAGAGGAAAGAGTGGTTATTCAGCCCGAGGGCTTGGGAGAGCCAGGACAGAAGGTAACATTTAAGCTGGGCCTTGCAAGATGAGTGAGCTCCACCTAGATGAGGGGAGGAAGAGCACTGGGGATGCTTTGCCGGCGACAGCGCTGCTCACACGTGGCCCAAATGAGCCCTCCTCTGTAAGACGATGAGTCAAACTGGTCAGAAACCAGATGAGGAATCTAAACTCCCTTCCCATATTCCATTTTCAGTATCCCATTCACCCCAGTCACTGGAGAGGGAAAGAACTGGATTGTGGGGCAGTGAATAGTCTCAACTTCATTAACCAGGCAGGACATTCATTCTGACCTGTGGACATCTATGGGCTAGCAGGAGGGCTGACACACCCATGTCCAGATCTGCCTACGGGGGCTGATCTCCATCTCAGCTCTCTCCCTCACATCCACAGGAAGGCAACCATTCTACGGGTCAGGTATCAAACAAACAATACATAGGAAAGGCAAAAAGAACTGCAAGAATAATGACTCAGCAACAGAAAATCATCAACTTAAGCTTTTTTTTTTTTTATCTTCAAAAGTATGTCCTGGAGGGAAAGGCAGCCACAGACAGCTTTAATTTGCCAGATCGCTGTAGGTCTCAGTGACCTTGACCGTCATCTTCACATGGATGGAGTGCTCTTGTTCTATTTTAGCGGTACCACTGCGTTTCACATATAGAGGCTCTGCGTTAAGATCACAGAGCTGGATTGAGACCTTACACGCTGTCCCTGCACCCCCAGGGAATGCAGGCTCCTTGCTCACAATTTGCCTAAAATACAGCACGCCCTGTCGAAGGCATCCCAGGGAACAGAAGATGGGAAAGAGACTTTCAGAATTCTGCCTTATTATTTGCTAGAACTTTTTCTTTGAGTTCCTTTTTGTCATTTTTCAAGTTATCTCCTTATGGGACAAAATGAATAATCCATAACTCATTGGAATTTCTCCTTTTAAAAATAATTGTCAACTGTTGAGCAGGCTTTTTCCTTTGATCATTATGGATCACAGCGCTACAGGGTTGGAAGGGGTCAGAGAAGTCATCAAGAACCACAGCACATGTGATGCCAGTAGCCCCTGGGATGAGCATCCTTGTCGAGTATTCAGGTGTGGTGTGTCTACACATTTCCACCAACATCACTTCTCTACTCATTTTCCATTCACAGCACTTCTCTCAGTGAGAAAGTTCTCTCAGATTAAGCCACAATATGTGTTCCAGTAATTTCCACCTACTGGTTGTGGGTCGAGCCTTTGGGGCCACAGAGACAAGTCTACCCATTTTTCTAAAGAACAAGTCTTGATAAAGCTGAGAGTTCATTATGTACTTCTCACCATCTCTCACCTCAGAATGCACCCCAGTCCAGAGAGATGTCCCCAATTCTGAAATTTAGGACAGGCTCTCGTTTCTTACTGAAGGAGCTGCTTTTAGAGTCAAGCCCTTCCTAACATTAAATTTCTGTCCTAACTATGCTGCTTATCCCAACCAACATAACTTTCTTTATTCCTTCATTCATCCCTCTAGCCATACATCTTTCTACCCACCCACCCATCCAACTATCAATTCATCTACCATGTATCCATCCATCCATCCATCCATCCATCCATTCATCTACTACTTATTGAGAACTTGCCATGTGAGAGGTACCATTTTAGGGATTAGGTTAGAGTAGTGAACAAGATAAATAAGGTGTCTGTCCTTGAATAATTTCCAATCCAGTAAAGGCTTTTCACGATAATCAAATAAATAAATGAAGAAAGAGAATAAGGAATAAGATATTAGGTAAGGTGGACAGGGAAAGCCTTTTTGAGGAGTGACATTAAGGAAAAGAAGGAGAAGGAGGAGCCAGCCAAGTGATGATCTAGAGAAGTGACGGCGAACCTATGACACGCGTGTCAGAGGTGACACGCGAACTCATTTTTTGGTTGATTTTTCTTTGTTAAATGGCATTTAAATATATAAAATAAATATCAAAAATATAAATCTTTGTTTTACTATGGTTGCAAATATCAAAAAATTTCTATGTGTGACACGGCACCAGAGTTAAGTTAGGGTTTTTCAAAATATTGACACGCCGAGCTCAAAAGGTTCGCCATCTCTTATCTAGAGGAAAAACGACAGGAAAATTGAATAGCCAGGGCAATAACTGAGCAAGAGTGAATGTAGGGCAGCGGGGACAGGAAGAACAATAGGAGATGGAGTTTGAGAGGTATGGAAGGGTCAGACTACACACATACACATACACACTTTAAATTTCACCACTCAGATTAGAGTCGTTTATAAATTCAATGTCACCTGCTTGTAGGAAGGATAAATCAAATCCATTGATCCCTGTCTCTCTGTGGTCCATGCATATGCTGCTTTTCTCCAGAATGTCAGTTAAAAATGTTATGTAATATGTCCGTGGAGTGCCACAGGGGACTCAATGACCAGACTGACAAAAATATTAATTTCAATTAAATTTCAGGATTCCTGAGTCGTCTAGGAAGAACAGGGTAAAAAACCATGAGCCAATTCACGTAACTCAAGAACAGGCTTTGTGTGTTCTAACCAATTATACTCCTCCCCTGGTTTTAACAGCTTTGTTTATGAAGCCCATATTGAAAATCAAATGTTTATTACCATTTTTTGAAGGTGAGGTAGAGAACTTGGCAAAGTATTGATTAATAACTTGTGGATGGCTGGTGCAGGGAAACCAGTTTTGAACCCAGCTGTAAACAGTGCATCGGCACAGTGTTTCAGCTGTTTGCAGACTCAGAGCTTGCCAGTTGGTAATTAGTTGCAGATTTTCAATTACTTCTCAGCAAACAAAATAGTTTTATTTGCATTGTTTACGTGGCATTTTATTTAGAAAGAATCTGATTGATTATTTTTAAAGACAGTGAATCTTGAAAGTTTGGATAAAATAAATAGATACAGTTTGTAGTAGCCCTATATCTGTATTTTTGTTCTGAGTGATATCAGGGTACAGAACTTGGCCGAGATTCAATCAGCTCTATCACATGATCCCCAAATGCCTCCTGTGCAATTTGTCAAAAAGGAGATTTTTTGGCAACTGCATGTAAAACTCCTGAGATTTGTAATGAGCAACATAATCTGAGGAGGAAAACCCCCCCAGCAAAGTTGCATTTTCTGCTAATTGAAACTGGTAAACCAATGTGGGTAACTTTAAATTCAATAGAAGATTAAAATAATTTTGTTTTTAAATGTTAGTCCTTGATACTTTGCATCAGGCGGGTTCTCTCCGTGACTTAGGGCTCCTTACATGCCCACACTTTTATCTTTGGAGAATGAAATTAAAACAATTCAGCAAAATACTTATTGAGGACCTACACCAGTGATGGCAAACCTTTTGAGCTCTGCGTGTCAGCATTTTGAAAAACCCTAACTTAACTCTGGTGCCGTGTCACATATAGAAATTTTTTGATATTTGCAACCATAGTAAAACAAAGACTTATATTTTTGATATTTATTTTATATATTTAAATGCCATTTAACAAAGAAAAATCAACCAAAAAATGAGTTAGCGTGTCACCTCTGACACGCGTGTCATAGGTTCGCCATCACTGCCCTACACAGTGGTTGGTGCTAGAGATGCTACCGAATGAGGAAGGCAAGATTTCTGTGCCCAGAAAGATCATAGTTCAGTGGGGGAAGGGATGGAACTTTATAAAGACCCTTACTAAAGACTGGCTGGAATAAGTAAGTATTATGATCAGCAAAAAGCCATGGGATTAGAAAGAAAGGAGGAATTTATCCTGACTAGCACATCAGAGAGGGAGATAAGGTAAAATGCAGTAGATGGCAAAGGAGAAATGGATCCTGCAGTTGGGAGAATTGCAGGATTCCTGAGACGTCCAAGAAGAACAGGGTAAACCACGAGCCAATTCATGTAACTCAAGAATAAGACATCTTGGGGATAGGGGACAGGACACATAAAGGCATGCAAGAGTGAGCAAGAACCTTGGTCAGAGACCCATGAGTCTAGTGTGGTTGGATAGACACGGTGTGTCAGGTGAGGTTGGGAATGAGGCAGAGGGAGTGGAGGAACAGAGGTGGACAGCCTTAGACAGCATGGTAAAGAACTCGAACCCTGCTCTGCAGGTGGCGGGGAGACATGAAGAGCCCTGAGCAGAGCAGTGACATGATCAGACACATCTGTGTCTGAGAATGACCCGCTCCTGAAAAGGGTCAGGAGCATTAAGAATACACGTGAGAATGAATGGATTTTAGGAATTTCAGATGTGGAATCAACAGAACCTATAGAAGAAGAAAATAATAGGTGTGAGACAAGAAGACAGGTCCAAACTGATGCTCAGGCTTCCATAGACGCCAATGACATTATCCAAGAGCAAGAACATAGGAAGAGGAATAACTGTGGTGGGGTAAGAATGATAAACACCCTTCCCCCACCCTAGAAAATGCCATAGTAAAACACTACAGCAGACCTCAAAAACATTATGCTAAGTGAAAGAAGCCAGTCATAAAAGATCACATATTACATCATTCTATTTATATGAAATATCCAAAATAGGTAAATCCACAGAGACAGGGGCTGGGGAAATGGGAGAGTAACTACTTAACAGGTACAGGGACATCTTTTTCCATAAGGAAAATGCTTGGAAGTAGAGAAAGGCGATAGGTGTAAAACATTGTGATCATACTAACAAACAAAACAAAAACAAAAACAAACTCCCCAAACAGCAGGGCAATCCACGGTACCTTGTATTCCAGAGTTGCATGTACCAAGAACCTCCTCTTAAACCCAAATAATACCAACGCAGGAAGGGAAGGCAGGACTACGCCGCGCCCATTCGCTACGTGGGATTGCCTCTTTGGTTCCAGGGGCCACACTCCTTCCTACCTGTTATTATGCAGATTTTCCTTGGAAGGCCTGGGCTGACATACTTGGGAATGCTTAATTTGCTACAACCTTATTCCTTATGGGCATATCCTCTACTTGGGGACCGTCTGCCTTTACAATGTCAAACTCTGGCTGACCTGGTAATGTGAGCAGTCAATCCGTCATGTGGGAGACATACGAGGGGAGGGGAAGAAGGAAAGCACATAGAGAGAGGAGCATGTAGGTCAGGAAACAGTAAGGAAAACTTTCTGGCATGCACAGTGGTCATCAGTGACCCTGGGGGAATAAAGGGCTCCCTGATGCTCAGTGCATCATCAGGAAGATTAATGAACCTGTGCAAAGGCCACACACAATGTGAAAGGCCCCGTAATGGATCTCCAAACGCTGGAGTCCCTGTTTTCCAAAAGGGTCATGAAACAAGGAAGGGAAAATAGTCCCTAGTAGCCGGAGTTGGATGACCTCGGCCATGACGAACATTGCAAAGCAATGACTGGGCTTGTCTGGGATTCCCTTCATTCTCAAGTTGAATCTGATCTGACAGATGTGGTGAGTAATTAAACCCTTGTCCATTCATAGGCTGAATGCTCGCACTGCCCAGAGAATGGGGCAGGAATAATGAGAGGCACAGCCCCTCTGGGACTATTCAGGAGTGCTTGGATTTGCATGGGCACATGAACCCGAAGGAAGTGGATTATGCTGGCTTGGCCAGGAAGTGGAGACTCCAAAGCGTTCTGATTTGCATAAATGATAGAAGGCCGAGAGGCTTCAGGGCTCTCCAAGGAGGCCAGGTGTAGCTGCCTTTCCTTAAATCTGGGACATTTTTGTAGCTAGATGCCTACTCAGAAGGCTCTATAGTAGGAAATTGAACTTGTGATGTGATTTGCTCAAAAATTTTGTACACATGTACCATTGTTTCCAAAAATCCTGATTTTTTACAAGTGAAGTTTCTGCACAGCCTTCTAATGAATAGATTTCTTTAATTACCTTGAAAAAAGGTGATTTGGTAAGGAGTAATGCATTCTATTATGATTACTGCTGTCAAATAATTTCTAATTGCGTGACAAGGTGCTTAAGTGAAGAATTGTTTACGGCTTTAAAAACACAGTTAATGCCTCTCAGAAAGGATTACTTTCTTTTTAAGTTTCAAATGAAGGCTACCAATTAATTAATCTATTTACATAAAAATGTCTTGGATCAGCTACCTGCAAAGATAAAGGGTGAAAACTATCCTCTAATTGAAAAAAAGAAAAAGAAAAACTGCTATAAAATATGTGGTAATAAACATACAAGAGTACTCTACAAAAAGCAAATGGAAGCCATTAATTAAAAGCTGAAGTGTCCCAAATTTCATTTTATTTTATGCAACATTAAAAACAGTGATGCCACAGACTTTCCTGAATAACTTTCCTTTAAACATGGCTTTCCATCTACACTATTTTACTGAATTTTCTCATCGAGAGTCATGCAAAATTACATGATGGTTTCAGATTGGATGTACATCTCCCTTCTGTCTTTCCCCTCCCAGGTTCACTCCGTGTTATCTCCCAGATTCACAGGCATCAGTCAATTGAACTTGGGTAAGGCATTCCAAATTTCGCTCCTTCAGTTCTGAACGAGCCCTACCCTTGATACAAACAGTCATTACAGACCCAGAATGAAACAAAGAAGGCAGATATTTACTAGTGAAAAACTGAAGTTCCTTAATCACTTTAATATATATAATCAAATGGAAATTATACATTGCCCAGACTAATTATATATAATTTCTTGCCATTAGGTATAAATTATTCAGACTATATCACGGAAAAAAATAAGAAAGGTTCGTTTTTATAGCAGAATTTTCATTGTAAGGTTTATCTCTCAGTAAATCCCATCATTCTACATCTCTTCTCAAGTCTTTGATGACTTAAGTTTGTTTTCCCACGTCTTTTCCCAGCTGACTGTACTGCCATTTTTGCTGTTGAAACTGGTCTTTTCATGGTAACTTACTAGACTTATTGACACGATGGTTGAGTAAAACACTGAGAAGAAACATGGAAAGGGGAGGAGAGAATAAAAGAGGCAAGGAAATGAAGAAGAAAAGAAGAAACATGGAAAGGGGAGGAGAGAATAGAGGAGAGAATAAAAGAGGCAAGGAAATGAAGAAGAAAAATGAGAGGGAATAAAAGGGGGAAAGTTTTAAAAAATCCTATATGTACAATTTGCAATAAATAGGAAGGAGAAATGCTGAGTCTCAGAGACTGATAAGAAATGAACTGACAGCGTCAACAGGACACCTGTCAAAGGGCTCCATGTGTTGGTGAGCTGGCAGGAGTGACACTCGGGCACACTGGCTCCGCACCACCCCTCACTCTAAATGAATTTAAAGGCACCTCTTACACTTGCTCTTTTGGACTGACAGGTTCAAGCCACGAAGTGACTATCAATTGGCAGGTCCTCTCTCTGCTTTAGAAAGGTGTGCTGAGGGCAGGAATTATTAATAAACTTGGAGAGTCACATTCTCACTAGCAGAAATGGAAAACTCAAGCTCCAGGAGTCTTTAAGGATGCAGAGAAATGAGAGTCACAGGATGGAGGAAACCAATGGATTACTGGTGGCTGTAATCTCTCTCCCTTACATGCTCACTTCCACTTTTAAGATAACCCAGATAGTTCATGTGTTTTTCTAAGAAGCTCAGTGTACTAGCTACTAGCAATATTTTCATGCCATATTGGTGAATAATATGTTGTTGTTTTAAAGATATTTTTATTGATTTCAGAGAGGAAGGGAGAGGGAGCGAGAGATAAAAACATCAATGATGAGTGAGAATCATCGATCGGCTGTCTTCTGCACACCCCACACTGGGTATTGAGCCTGCAATCTGGGCATGTGCCCCGACTGGGAATCGAACTGTGACCTCCTGGTTCATAAGTTGATGCTCAACCACTGAGCCGTACTGGCTGGGCTGTTGTTTGTTTTTATAGTCAATGAGACCCAGGTCCAGAGAAGTTAAATGATGCATCTTCAGTGATGCTGCTGGGGAGAGAGGTCCTGATGTTGGACCTCCTGGACCTGAGGTATGTCCAATCCAGTCCTTGATCCTGGAACTTTCTGGGGGAGTATCAGGTTAGCTCCCCACAAAGAAGGTTGAAGGAACTTTCCAGATGACACCCGGACAAGACTCTTGGCAGTACCACTGCAGCCCTGAGAAGGCACAGTCCCCTTTCCAAGCCTTTGTATAGAGCATTTCATAGGTTACACCAAAGGCGTCCACCATCAGCCAATTTTCAAAAGGAGTATGGACATGGCTGTATTTTAATTGCTGCTTGTTTCTTTGAATGATGTACTACCGAAGGGGATGCTCTTCTCCCATTGCTTGTGACCTGTTTGAGCAAGCATGTCAAACTCGCGGGCCGCATGCCTCGTTTATTTGGATGCAGAGTGTTGCCTTTGAGTCTGACATGCTTGTGTTAGAGGGTATTTTTGTATAGATCTCTTGGAAATGACCATCAGTCTGTGCTGTTTTTCCTGTGACTTCTGTTGTGTATTGTGAATATGCTCAATGTCACGGAGGGGCAGTCTTCCTGAGACACAGAGACACAACCTTCTTCACCTCAGGGAAACTGTTTCTTCAACTGCAAAACTAAGACAACAACTCCTATCTTTGGAACTGTTGATAATTCCAGATAAAGCACATTGGTTGGCACAAAAAAGGGCCATAATAAGTGGTAATTATCACAATTATTATAATAGAAAAAGAAGTGCAAGTAGTTGTTTAAGGCTATGAGACAGCTTTAATTTCAAAATTTTCTTCCCAGAGGTTGCAACTGTTCAAGTCTGTTTGCATTCTTTCTGGTCTCTGCTGATATCAACATATTATTGAAAGAGGGTTAGAAAAGTTAATCCAAGAGAAACAAATGCTTCGTGTCGCTGGCCTCTTTAAGTGACACCTTTTTAATTAATTATTACCTTTCAATGACAGTGCTGTGGCCAGGTTCCATTCCCCCTGGTGGCTGATGGGAGTTCTTGGATCAGAACTGGTTTGGAACCTTTTTAGTCAAAGAGCAAAGGAGCCTTTTTAAAAATTTTTAGGAAAAAACCCGAAACCAAACGAACGAATAAACTCCTAAAGGCCAGCATGATTGTTAAGGTTGAGACGTAAGACAGACCTCGTTTCCAGAGTAGCTTGGCCACTTCCAAGGGACATGATCTGAGTAAGTTGTTCCCCTACTTATAAAGTGGAGTAATAAAAACACTTAACGCTTAGGTCTATTGTGAAAGTGTTAAAAAACCCACTAACATAAGTGCTTAGCCCATGCCTGGTACCTAGAAGTGCTCAGCAAATGATTATCATAATCATGTTACTGTCAATAAGCATAAAACTCCCATAGGAGTCAGGGTATTGGTACATGGAACGTTTACTGGTAGATGTTGTTGGAGAAAACTGGGAATAACCAAAGCTCCCATTACCCTAAGTTGTCCCCCTCTTTACATACACATGGTGTGATTCTATTTCTTCTCTTCCATTTCAGGAAATAAATATGTACTTAAAAATAGTCATTAAGTTGAGCCCTCTGTGATGTATGTGTTTAAAAAAACATGGCACTGACACCTGGGGTTATCAGCTCTTTTTGTGGAGACAAAGGTCATATCAGACTTCTGCGTCCAAGCATTTTCTGGGCCCACATCCTGTGGACAAGCTCCTTTATCCTCTAAGTAATCTGTGCACGATAGTAAGTAGGACAATATTTTTTTTGTCTTTCTTTTCATGAGATAAAGCAAGCAGCCTATGTTATTTGGGATGTTGAAAAGCAAAATTACTTCCAGAAATTTCTAGTTCACTTAATAGCTGTTGATTAACATAAGCCAGTTGTTACTCCGCAACACGCATAACAGCACCTCCTGCTGATTTCAGCTGAGATAGGCTCGATTTTTCTTCTATTACTATTAGCAGATAATATTTCTGATTCTATTCGATTATAAAAAAGAAAAAAAATGTTCAGCATCACCAATCATCAGGCAAGTGCCAACCAAAACCACAATGGGATATCACCTCACATCTGTTAGAATGGCTGTTATCAGTAGGGGAGGCCAGGGGATTGTCAAGGGCGGGGGGAAAAAAGGAGACATATCTAATACCCTTTGTAATACTTTAAGCAATAAAACAATTTAAAAAAAAGAATGGCTGTTATCAGAAATATAAGAAACAAGTGTTGGCAAGGATGTGGAGAAAAGGGAACCCCGTGCACTGTTGGTGGGAATGTAAATTGGTGCAGCCTCTATGAAAAACAGTATGGAAGTTCCTCAAAAAATTAAATATAGAACTACTATATAATTCAGCAATTCCACTATTAAGTATTTATCCACAGAATATGAAAACACAAATCTGGACAGATAAATGCATGCCTGTGTTCATTGTAGCATTATTTATAATAGCCAAGATATGGAACAACCTAAATGTCCATGGATGGAGAAATGGACAAAGATGATGTGGTTCATATATACAGTGGAGTATTACTCAGTCATAAAAAAGAATGATATCTTGCCATCTGCAATAAGATGGATGGACCTGGAGGGTATTATGCTGAGTAAAGTAAGAGAGACAGATACTGTCTGATTTTACTTATATGTGGAATCTAAAAAATAAAACAAACAAATAAAACAAAACAGAATTGTGGCTGCCAGAGGGAAGTAGGAGTTGTGGGTGTGTGAAATGGATAGAGATACAAACTTCCAATTATAAAACAAATAAATCATGGGGATGTAATGTACAGCATGTTGACTACAGTCAAGAATATTGCAGTGCATGCTTAAAAGTTCCCAGAGAGCAAACCCTAAAAGTTCTCGAAAAAACTAACTTCATGTGATGACAGATGGCAATGAAACTTATTGTGGTGATCATTTTGCAGTGTATACAAATACCAAATCATTATGTTGTACACCTGAAACTAATATAATGTTATATGTCAATTATACCTCAAAAATGAATGAAAGAAATCTATATATATAAAAGCCTAAGTGACTGTTCTACCATTCGACCGGTTGCTATGACGTGCACTGACCACCAGGGAGCAGACGCTCAAGGCAGGAGCTGCCCCCTGGTGGTCAGTGCACTCCCACAGCAGGAGCACCATTCAGCTGACCTACAGGCGCCAGACACCGGGCTCATGGCTGGTGAGCGCAGCTGTGGCAGCACGAGCCTCTCCTGAGGACACTCCCCCTGTGTGCCCCTCCCCCATCCAGACCAGGACCAGGATCAGGACCAGCATGGGGACTGACTGGGCGCGAGTCCGCTGCCGCTTCTTGGTCTTGGGTGTGCAGGTATTGCCCTAGGATGGGCGTGTGGAGACTGCCCTAACTGATTTGGCTCCGTGGATAGAGTGTCGGCCTGCAAACTGAAAGGTCCCAGGTTCGATTCTGGTCAAGGGCATGTACCTTGGTTGCGGGCACATCCCCAGCAGGGGGTGTGCAGGGCAGCTGATCGATGTTTCTCTCTCATCAATGTTTCTAACTCTCTATCCCTCTCCCTTCCTCTCTGTAAAAAATCAATGAAAAGATATATATAAAAGAGACTGTAGCAGAGCAGCAGCGAGCCTATCTACCGAGTGGGGGCGGCAGCAGGCACAGCAGGGTGGGGAAGAGCAGGAGCGGTGCTGCGCCAGGCCCAGGCTCAAGCTCCTCCCTGGCCGCCTGCTGTTTCATGCACTACTACATCCCTCTGGGGATGATGGACTGCCAGTTTTGGCTGATCCCTGCAGGCCATGCCAAGGGACCCCACTGGTGCACAAATCCATGCACCAGGCCTCTAGTAAAGACATAAAGCAGGCAGAAAGCCTATCTACCGAGTAGGGGCGGCAGCAGGCACAGCAGGGTGGGGAAGAGCAGGAGCGGTGCTGCGCCAGGCCCAGGCTCAAGCTCCTCCCTGGCCGCCTGCTGTTTCATGCACTACTACATCCCTCTGGGGATGATGGACTGCCAGTTTTGGCTGATCCCTGCAGGCCATGCCAAGGGACCCCACTGGTGCACAAATCCATGCACCAGGCCTCTAGTAAAGACATAAAGCAGGCAGAAAGAAAGAAAGAAAGAAATGAAAAAAGAGAGAGAGAGAGAGAGAGAGAGAGAGAGAGAGAGAGAAACAAGGAAGGAAGAAAGAAAGAAGGAAAGAAGGAAAGAAAGAAAGAAAGAAGGAAAGAAAGAAAGAAAAAAAGAAAGAAAGAAAGAAAGAAAGAAAGAAAGAAAGAAAGAAAGAAAAAGAAAGAAAGAAAGAAAGAGGGAGAGAGAAAGAAAGAGAGAGAAAGAAAGAGAGGAAGAGAGAAAAGGAAAGAGGAAAAAAAAAAAAAGGAAAAGGAAAAGGAAAAGGAAAAAGAAAAGGAAGGAAGGAAAGAAGGAAGGAAGGGTCTGTCTCTAAGCAGGACCTGGCTCCAGAGAATCTGAGCTGTCCTCAGGTGAAATCCCTGTATCTGGTAAGTAAGACAGCTGGTGGCTTTGGGTTCACACCATTTCCTCAGCAGCCCATTTGTGTCACAGCTGTGCTGCACTGTGTCAGGGTGGCTGCAGAGTGAGTGGACCAAGGCATGCTGGGAGTGGAATGGACTACTGGGGGTGGGGTGCGGGAGGGCAGGGTCCTCCTCAGGCCGGTAGGTCCTCCAGGTGCCAGGATTCTTGAGAACTAAAGGTGACTTTTCACAAACCCAGTTTTTAAAGACAAGATTTTGGATTCCTTCAAAGAGTGGATTTTAAGAATCCCGAGTTCTCAGGGAAGGTAGAAAGATATGACAGGAAGAGAAAAACTCTATTTTCCTCCTTTCATTTATAAAATCTTACTCTGAAGATTAAATAAATTATTTTCTTCCCACTGTAGTATTCTACTTGAGACCATGGTGCCGTGAGAACGGACCACATTTGTTACTCTGACTTGTGAAATTCACGCAGTGTGGACACTGAAATACAAACCACCCCGGAAGCCTCACAGCTTCCACAGTGGGGACCAGCTACTTCATGTCACTCTACTTACTTCATGTCCTGTGAGACTATCCAGTGAATAATGACTGTTATAATTTATTTCCTATCATACTTTCTTCCTGTAAGCAACTTCAACTTCTTAGGAATTCCCACAAGAGTATCATTAGGGAAAGAAGGAGGCTTCTCTCTTGGTGAGTGATTTTGCTCTGCTCTGTCTCCTTCAGCGAAGACTTCCTGCATGCCTACTGTGTGCCTGATTCCGGGTGAGCTTTACAGAGGGAGGTGTGGAGGAAGATAGGCTAAAACAACGCGATAATAGGTTGAGTGAAGGCATTCTGGGTGTCACCGTTCTTGCTTGTTGGACTAGCTGAGATGAAGGATTTTCACTTTGGTGTTTCATTTCCAACCTGGTGAGCACTGTTAAGGGGTTATATTCACATGACAAGCACACAGTTCAGGCCACATGCAACTCACCACGTGGACTCAACATCACCCAAAATGATTCATGACCTGTTCCATGAGACAAGTCCACTGACCATGTGCTTGGATGTCACAGCAATGTCAAATTTCTATAAGGGTTTTCAGATGCTCACTCTCGGTTTCTACACTTACCATGTCATGGAATAACAGAGAACAGTTCATGGATTGGCACCAGCAGTAGTTCTAGACCAAAGAATAGATAATGTCCAGTGGAGCAATTGCCAGCTGGCACCCAGGTTCCAGCTCTGTGCCTTCTTGTCCAGCCTCCTACCCCACCTCCAAATCCTGCAGTCACCAACAAGCCAATGCAAATCAGGACCTAGTCTGCGAAAACCAAGTCAACTCCAAGATGGTTTGAGGCCTTTGAAGCCAATGAAATTGTCTATAAAATTTCATGTGCATATTTCTAGAGAGAAGGTCCATAGCTTTCATCTGGTGTTCAATTGGGTATGTGGCCTAACAATGGTCAAGATGAACTAACTCCTCAATACTTTTTCATTACCCAGAAACTCCAGTTAAAACTTTCAACATGTAATGACCCATGCTTCCCAGGATAGCACATACTCCTGAGGGCACCATTGGTTTTAGGAAGACCCCCAAGCTCTGTGGTTGGGCTGACCATTTCCATGGTGTTTCAAAGCACTTTTGTTTGAGTTAAGAAGGAGACTAGATCTGTTTACCAAGAGCTTGTATTTCAACAGGAGGTTAACACTCTTCAAGAAATAAAAAACAAATAGTATATGCAAAGTATTGTTCTTTTCTTTTTAACCCTCACCAAAAGACATGCTCCCAATGATTTTAGAGAGAGAGGAAGGGGGAGGGAGGGAGGGAGAGAGAGAGAGGTGCAAAGTATTGTTCTTTTCTTTTTAATCCTCACCAAAAGACATGCTCCCATTGATTTTAGAGAGAGAGGAAGGGGGTGGGAGGGAGGGAGGGAGAGAGAGAGAGAGAGAGAGACATTGATTCATTGCTTCTTGTACATACTCCAACCAGGGATTGAACCTGCAACCTAAGTATGTGCCCTGACCGGGAATTGAACCTTTTGGTGTATGGGGTGATGCTCCAACTAACTGAGCAACCCTGCCAGGGCAGTCTCACTATTCTTCAGCATTATGGAAGTGTTTCCCACAGTGGTGTCTGAGGAGCCCAGAGATGAGTGAGGACATCGACTAAGAAGGGGAAGATGAAAGGGTTGAGAGGAGGTAGGCTGTGGACGGAGGAGAAGTGAGCACTGGCTGTGATGAGCCTGTCTGGGGAGGGAGTATACAGGTGGAACCAGCTGCCCATCAACAGCAGCTCTGATGAGATACTGGGAAGATGAGGTTACCATTCCGACACAAACATAACCATTTAAGAGGGAAGCTACCCCTAGTGTCCAGACTGTGGTCTTTACAGACATAGAAAGAAACCGGAATTCCTCATAGAAATAGTTGATTCCATGTTTAGGAGCTTGGGGTATTGTATCCTGCCAGAAAAGACTAGGGGTGATCAGAGGCAACTAGAAGGGGCTCCCACTGATCAAAGATGAGATAGTTGAGCATCAAAGAGTAATGACCACAATGGACTGACACATGTAATATAGATAAAAACCCAAGTGCTTCTAAAAATATTCAACAACAAGCAAACAAGCCTCATTGCTGACTTCTGGAGGTTGCTGGTGCAATTCAATATTCTGAAAATTGATTTAAAAATGCAAAGTGGTATTTATGCTGCTTCTCTTTTATAAACTATATTTCAGAGTAACCAAATAGTTGATAAGTTCCATATAGAATAATAGCTAATAAATGCAGGAAGAATGATAGAATCAAAAATCATCATGTTGCAACCTTAAATGGGTATAGATTTGTTATCAACGGTTACTAAAACTATCAGGTTAACAGGTAGAGAGAAAACTTCATAATGGATGGATCAGGAGGTCCACTGATCAATCTTGACATCAATAAAAGTTGTTATGCCTCCTGATGTGATACAACTGAATCTGAATTTCATTAAGCTTTTAGAACTAACAACTAATTTACGGAAAGTATGGAGGAGAGAGAAACATGTTAAACTGTGCAATGAAGATGCCATAGGCCAAATACATAATATGAACATTTTTACAGGACAATGATCTGGTTTCTTCAACCAACAAATATAATAAAAACAGGAAGAGGGTCTGTAATAGAGTAAAAGATGCTTAAGGTTGGTTCAGCCAAACGCTGTAGGTACAGCTTGCTTGGGTCCTGATTTAAAATGACCAACTGTTGGTGAGCATTTGTGAGACAATTAGAGAAAACTGAACCTGAACAGGGTAAGCGATCATTATTAAATTTGTGAGGTGTCATAAAGGTACTGTGGTTAGGTTTTTAAAGGCTATGCTGCATGTGCTAGAGTTACATGCTGAAAGAGTTACAGGTAAAATCAAATATCTGGGGTTTGCTTTAACATGCCTAGCAAAACAGAAAAGAAAAAGGGAGGGGGAAGAAAACAAGAATGGCTACTAGTAAATGTTGGTAATTGTCAAAGCTGGATATTGGGACATGTGGGTTCACATGTGTGTGTCTGTATGTGTGTAAATTTCTGTAATAATCTTTTCTCACAGAGAGAGACTCTCACACAAAACAAAGCCAGTAAGACAGGCAAGTTAATGAAAAACACAACCCTTATCTACTTGAATCTTTGATTTCATACCCACATTTGCCCTGACCCTGGGGTCTGAGGGAGGACAAACCCAGGTCACGGGAGGGAGTTTTCTCACTGGCCTCCATAGTATGGGGTCACTAGGTGCCTGGGAACTTGGGGAAGGGTGGAGAGGGTGTGCGGACCCCGCAATCCCTCACAGAGGTTGGGGCAGTTTTCTGATTGGTGGGAGGGGACGAAGGCTTCCAGGATCTACCCTGGAGAGGAAAGGGAGAAGGATCCTATTGTTGTCTAGCACCCTCTTTAACCTCATTCCCAGAGCAAATCCAAACCAAGTACCAACAGTTCCATGCCATCTGGAATTCTGTAACACACTGCTGGCAACATGCCATGGCGAGAAACCCTCAGAACTTAGGTGACTGGCATATTTAAAGGCCACACACATCTTTTCTTCCAGCCTCTGTCTATCCTCTGACATGTTATTAATGCATTTAAAGAACTGTGAGTAATTTGGACTTGGAAGGAGTTTGGTCAAAGGCAATAACACCATGCTTGATACAAAAATGACCCATTGGGACCTGCGATATCTCATGCCAGCTTTTTCCAATTAAATGACCACAACTAGCAAACAACTATTAATGTGGGGGCTGTGTGGGATGCAAAGATATGCAGTGTCTGCAATGGTGAGCCGCAAAATGCTTGTAGAAGAAAAAGGGGTGGAGCCAGTTTCTCATATAAGTTCTTGAGACAATGATGTTATTCAGCTTACAATCCTTTGAGCTTCTCCTAGGGATAGTCCGCCAATTCCCACAACTGCAGTGGAGGCTCTTGATGGAAATTGTATGATAAAGAACCTATAATATCCACACTTATTCTAAACCCCAGAGTTGGGGACTCTTGCTGCTGTCTCCTCAGTTACTAGAGCTACCTCAAATTATTTCTTCATCAGCTGAAAAACTAAATCAAAACTATGCCTAGCTGCCTAGCCAGTGTGGCTCTGTGGTTGAGCGTCGACCTATGAACCAGGAGGTCACGGTTAGATTCATGGTCAGGGCACATGCCCGGGTTTAGGGCTCAATCCCCAGTGTGGGGCATGCGGGAGGCAGCCGGTCAAGTCACAGATGTTTCTATCTCTCTCCCCCTCTCCCTTCCTCTCTGAAATCAATAAAAATATATTTAAAAAAAGAATAAATAAAAAATACTGATGCTGGGAGCCCACCCCAGAGATTTGGATTCCTTTGGTTTGGGGTGTGGCTGGTCATCTGTATTTTTAAAAATTGATTTTAGAGAGAGACAGAGGGAGAGGGAGAGGGAGAAGGAGTGTGTGTATGAGAGAAACATCAATTAGTTGCCTCCCACATGCACTGCAACCAGGGATCAAACGCATAACCCAGGGTATGTGTCCTGATTGGGAATTAAACCAGTTACCTTTTAGTGCCTGGAATGATGCTCAACCAACTGAGCCAGATCAGCCAGGGGCTGGTCATCTGTATTTTAAAAATACTCTCTAGGTGATTCTCAGGTGCAACCAGAGCTGAGACCCACTGTTGACAAACGTGCTTCTGAAGTGCTTTGTAAAAATTAAACAGAGATTTGTAACTGCTGCATACCTTCTCATTTTGGACGCAAAGGATGATGGCGTATTAAAGGCTCACAATCAAACTAAGTTGAATATGGACCTTGCTGTGCAGAGTATCTGTAAACATGGAAGGGAATTCCTACTAAAACCGCTTGGAAACCAGCAATTCAAGTTAATAAATCTGGTTACTCTCTGTTAAACAGAAAGCCCTGCACCTTTGGCGGTGCAGGATGAGAGTTTATCAGAGCCAAGGTCTCTTTCTTCAATAAGAGGACCTTTTAAGCCAGCACTCCCTCTCTTTACCCAGAACAAAGATCCACAATCCTAGTTGAAAGGGATCTTGAATGTCATCTAATTTCTCTAGGCAGGCACACACCCCCACACACCCCCACACCCCAATGCAGCAGTCCCTCCTAGATTACCCTCCCAAATGGTCACCCAGCCCTCACTTGAAGAGATGAATGACAAGAGACCTCACTCTTTCATAAGACAACACATTTCATTGTTGGGCAGATCAAGTCTTCTTTATATGGGCTCAAAATTGCCTCCCTATAACTTGTGCTTGTTCACAGCTCTGTTGTTGTCTAGAATAATGGCAAAGTCTCCTCCTCTTTCAAATGATTGTCCTTCAGCACATCATTAAGGCGGAGCATGGTGCACTAGGGGGAACACAAGAGCCAAGAGACTTGGGTGTGAAATCTGGCTCTGTCTGGGACTTTGTAGCAATGAAAGCCCTGTAGGCTCTGGTGTCATCGTGCATATAAAAACAAAGACGATGAAACACTGGTCTTGCATAATCAAATGCTTTGTAACGGAAAAGGATTCTACAAATATGTTATTACATCAGTAGGTACTTTGAGGTACTACATTTTTATACTGGAGCAATTCTTCTGTCAATTGAAATTTATATCCTGTTTCCAAAGTTAGGTATATAGTTTTGCTAAATAACTGTATTAGTGGTGGTAAATGAGTGCTTCATGAATCCATCTCTCAGATACCTGTCACAGGGATTTAGTGATCAGATTCAGTCTAGCAAGATGGCACGGGTAACAGTGTGCTGGTGCCAGGTTTGAGTCATCTGACAGGACAGAGCAAATAAAACTATGGACCTGGAATCAGAAGGTCTGGGTTGGAATCTTCTCTTTACTGTGTAGGTGCCATTGAAGAAGTTAGCCAACCTGTTTGCCCACACACAAAACGTGAGAATGATAATATCCATGTTACATGTGCTATTATAAGGATTAACAATTATTAAGTACCCAACAATAGATTCTAGTTTCAGAGCATTTGACCATTACTTAAAAAATTAATCAGTGAGAACCCATTTGAAAAGAGCATTATATTCTCTCAAAAGGAAACAGATGCTCAGTTATCTGGATCACACCTGGGTAGAATTCCAACTCCTTCATCAACTCTCTGTGGAACCTGCATATTTCACCTCCTAGGCTCTCGCTTTCCTAATTTGTAAAATGAGTTAATTGTACAACTGATCTTTAAGCCATTTCCCAGGGACCCAATATCCATGTTGCTAATCAAACTGAAAATAAGTTTCAGAAGTAAATCGATTCCTGAGAGCAATTCAATTATTCCATCATCCAGAAATGCTACCATTGTGAAAACATCTTTGGTTGGTAAGTTTGTTTGAAAATTACTCCCTTTTGGAAGATATAGTTGTTTCCAAATTAATTCTGTTAGCCACATCCCCGAGACGAAGTAACAGAAATAGACATTTACCCACAGAAGAAATACAAATGACCAATAAGCACATAAAAATATGCTCAACATCTTAGCCACTGGAGAAATGCAAATCAAAACCATGCAACATCTTAGCCACAGGAGAAATGCAAATCAAAACCACAATGAGATAGTTCCTCATACCCACTGGGGTAACTGTAATATAAAAGCTAGACAATAACAAGTGCTGGCGAGGATATGAGGAACCGGAACACTTGTATGTTGCCGGTAGGAATAGAAAATGGTCTACTCACTTTAGAAAAGTTCTTCAAATACTGTTGGAGTTCTTCAAAGGTTAAACACAGAGTTACCATATGATCCAGCGACTCTACGCTTGGTACACAGCCAGGAGAAATGAAAACATATGTCCACATGAAAACTTGTATCTGAATGTTCATAGCAGCATTATTATTATTATTATTATTATTATTATTTTTAACTGCCCTTGACCAGAATCGAACCTGGGACCCCTCAGTCCGCAGGCCGACGCTCTATCCACTGAGCCAAACCAGGCAGGGCCATAGCAGCATTATTTATAACAGCCGATGAGTAGAAACAACTCAACTGTCCATCAGTTGATAAATGATTAAATAAAATCTGTTTATCCACACAATGGAATATTAGTTGGCAATACAAAGATATGAAGTACCGATACATGCTACAACGTAGGTGAACCTTGAAAACATTATCTAAGTGAGAGAAGCCAGACACAAAAGACCACATATTGTATGATTTCATTTATATGAAATGTCCAGCATAGGCAAATCCATAGAGACAGAAAGTAGATTAGAGGTTGTCAGGGGCTGGTGGGAAACGGGGAGTGACTGCTAATGGTTACCAGATTTCTTTTTGGGGTGATGAAATGTTTTAAAATTGGTTGTGGTGATGTTTGCACAAGTCAGTGAATATCCTAAAAGCCATAAAGTTGTACAGTTGAAATGGGAGAATCGAATAATATGTAAATTATATCTCAATAAAGCTGCTAAAAACTCAATAGAAGCACATAACCATTACATTATAATGAGTAAGAATCAATTCAATTTAAATCAAAGTGCAAAAAACATGGGTGTTTGTGTCATAGGGCTTTGTGCGGACAATTGCTTTATATCAGCGGTTCTCAACCTGTGGGTCGCGACCCCTTTGGCGGTCGAACGACCCTTTCACAGGGGTCGCCTGAGACCATCTGAAGACACATATATAATTACATATTGTTTTTGTGATTAATCATTATGCTTTAATTATGTTCAATTTGTAACAATGAAAATACATCCTGCATATCAGATATTTACATTACGATTCATACCAGTAGCAAAGTTACAGTTATAAAGTAGCACCGAAAATAATTTTATGGTTGGGGGTCACCACAACATGAGGAACTGTATTAAAGGGTCGTGGCATTAGGAAGGTTGAGAACCACTGCTTTATATGTTCAACTGCTTTAAGACCATCTTTGCATTTGGATCATTTTTCAAGGAGGAGCTAAAATTTAAGGAAGTAAAACGGAATAAACAAGGCTATTGCGGAACATGAAATATATTTCTTTTATTTTGCTACCTACGAGACACTCAGTGGTGTAAAATGCCATTTAAAAAAAGAATGGCAAAGTTTGAATGAGAAAATGCTATTTCATCGGGGAAGATAAAAGTCTCCCCTTCTCTACGGTGAATACAGGTAATTTCAGACGCCACAGCTCCTAATTATTCCCTGTTGAAAGCTAAAAAAGGGTTCATATTGAAAACAGTGACCTCCGGTTTGCACTGAGAATGAAGGCAGACACAAATTCTCATTTCCCTAGAATCCTGGTTGATAACTGAGTTGGAAAGAGCATGCATTTCTTCATTACAGTGCAGTCGACTGTTCATTTAAATAACAATAACCTGCATAAAAGCCACAAAAGCATTATCTAGCAATTCCACTGTGTTGAAATGCATTATTAGTACTAACAATGCCAGAGAGAGTAAATAATGACTGTCTTCTTATATTCAGCATTATTCCTGATTGCTTAGCTTTATAAAAGGGTAGCTTCACTATTAGTGGCACATTCCACACCTTGGTCAACATTATTTGCTTGGATAACTCTTGAACTGCAAGGGATTGTAAAATAGAGCTATATTCTTTCCTGGGTTCCCAAAGGGCAAAAACCCCCTCCAATTCAGTGCTTATGTATCATATATTTTTAACAGAAGATATTTGAAGAACTCAACTTCTGTTCACTGTATATGTGTAAAAAAATTGGACTTAAAGTCCTCATTAAAAAATAACACACTTGTAATAGTACTTATTTAAAAATGTAAAATTTACATCAATCGTTTAACTTCACTTCAGAGGATTTCCTGCAGAGAACAAACTAATGCTTCCTTATTCAAGGTTCCTTGAGCCCAAAGTCTGGGCCTTTCTTTGCCTTATTTTTTTTCACTTCCTGAAACATCCAGAACTACTCCCCCCGCCCCCCACCTGCAAAATGCCACTAACCACCCTTGTTATGGGAGCACCCTCAAGTGCATGGCAAATGAAAGGAGAGATTTGAAGTCACTCACTTCCGAGTTTCCAGATTTCTGTGGCTAGACAAGAAGTGTCCTCTCAGTGGACGATATCAGCTATACTTGGCTTTGACAATGGCTGATCAAAGTATATCTTTCTTTAAGATGGGGCAACAGGATTATGCTTACAAAGTGTCATCTTGAGGGGAACACTGCACATGGGGATGACTGACCTTCATTCAGACAGTGGAAGTTTTTTCGTTTGCATGTGTGCATTGAAGGTTGGATTTTGGTGTGGGAAGGAAGCATGAAAAGTTGCAATCAACACCATAATGAGTGAATTAATATTTAGATAACAAAGGGTTATGTGCAAGAAAATGCTCTAGAAGGGTGTGTGGCACGTTGCATTTTTTTTTTCCAAAAATGGCCATGTTTCCCATCCTACTGGTTTTCTACAACTTTGCCAACTCTGAGTTAAGAGGTAGAGTCTGCGTCCCATTCTACTGAAACTGGGTGGGCTGTCTTGATGAACAGAATGCAGCAGAAGTGACACTCTGTGACTTCCTAGGCTAGGTTAGCAAAGGCCATGTAGCTTCTGCCAATCTTGCTCTTGGAACTCACCTTTGGGCCCTGAGCTGCCAGGCCCGAGGCCACCATACTGTAAGGAAGCTCAAATAGTTCATGCAGCTAGACTTCACAGTAAGAAAATCCTTGAGGTGAAAGAAGAGATGCCCAGCCAGTCCCTAGAGACTCCCAGATCCTGGCTCTCCCCAGCTCTTTTAGCTCCAGATTCCACCTGAAGGCAACATCACAAGAGACCCTGAGCCAGAACACCCAGCCAAGGTGCTCCTCAATTTCCAGCCCACAGACATGTGAGAGATCACGATTGTTGTCCTAAGCCACTACATTTTGGGGTGAATTAGTTACACAGCAATAGATAACCAGAAGAGGAGGAGAGGAGACCTGGGAGGACACGCATCTTAAATAATACAGAGGGCACATATCATTTGGAGCCACGTCTTTGGGACCATGACCTCTAGACACGCAGATAAAGGTAATAGAGAAGAATCCTTGTAAACCACCAAGTAATGCCCAGCTCAGGCATGGTTCAGAGCCCTTACCTTCTCCGCAGGGGGTCAATGTGCCCTCCCTGGAATCTCTCAATTTTCCATACAGAGGAGCTTAGGGCAGCAAGGGGTATGAGGGAAGTTGCTATGAAGCTGCATTTATAGAGCAAGCACAGTCTTCTCATTCCAACTACACACTTGGGGTGTCACTGGCAGCGCTGGTGAGGGGCCCATGAGATGGTGAGGAAGATACCCCACCACTAAGGCACACACTGGCACAACTACTGGTTCCTGCCTTACCTTTTTTGCCATTCAGTAAAACTAAATAGCTTACAGTGCCTGAGCACAACGTATTTTAATGCCTCCAGGTCCTGTTTTCTCTGCTTTGGCCAATTCATACTTAATCTTCAGAACTTGGGCCAGTCATCACCAACTCCAGGACTAAGGACCTCATGTGTGCATCTACTGCTATATTTAAGTTTATAATCAAATCCTTGATTAGGTATGTTTTCTCAGTAGACTGTGTACACTGATAAAAAGATACAAGTTACTTATATTTATACGTTTATTACCTAAAAGACTGCCTTGTCCCAAGCTGGTCCTCAAATAAATGTTTGTGGAAATGAACACACAAATAGAAGTTGGCTTCAAAGGATGAATTTGGTGACACTGTCTCCATGCACTTCAAACATACTGAGCTCCTCCCTGACCTCCCCTAGAAATTTCTCTGTCCTGTAAACTCCCAGGAGAATACTTCATCAGAGTTGCTTTCATGGCCCATCTCTTCCCCTTGGACCCTCTCCAGATGGTCCACTCCATGCGGGGGGCTCCAGGGACCATCCCCATCCTGAGTGTTGAGAACAGCACTTTATATGCTCAGGGCACGCTGGGTAGAGCCAGGAGTCTCCCTGTCTCAGGACTCTTACAAAGTCCTCACTGACCCTCAACTCTCTTCCCTGAGGTTAGCAATCTAGCCTCCAGTGAGTCTGCCAAGGCACCAGGCTTAGATACGTTCAACAGGTGATAGCAAGATGCGCTCAAATGATTTGAGGATAACCTGCCAAAGTTCTCAGAAGCTTCCTGTGCCCTTGAAGTAGGTCATCCTCAGGAGCAGTTGCTTTTCATCTACCCAGCAGGTGTGTGTCGTCAAAAAAAATATCATAAAACGTTTTCCAGCCAGGAACACATATCTGGCAGGGAGAGGAAGCACACAGGCTCACTGATGACGGGTCTAGAGGGAGAGCAGGAGGCCTTTTCTTCTTAACATGTGGGAAATAATACTTTTATTAACAAGAGGGTCCCACTCCCACTATTTACTGTGCTCTTGTCCATCCACCTGCCCTATCTTCCCAACTAAGAGCCTTCCGAAAGAAACTACTTTCAATTTTTTAACTTTAGTTACAAAGGTTTTCATCAAGAAGATTCCTAAGCGTGGCACCACAAAAACACATTTCCTCCCATTAAACTCTCTGACTTTAAAAACAATCATGATAATAGGCTAATTTGGCTTACTTAAAACCCCCCAGCTATTTTTAGTATTTAAATTAGTCATTAGTACTATCTTCTCTTTTGCTGGTGGATACAGGAGATTTTAAAATTCAGCAATTTGTGGTTTTTCATTTTTGTAAGATTAGGGAGTACTTAATAATATGGTACAATTTGTCCTTGAATATGCTAGAGCCTACCCCATTATTATTACATGCCAAATTACCAAGTATCATTGGATCCAAATATTAAAAAAAGAATTATAAAGAAACATAAGCCTGTGGTTTAACCTTGACTTCATAGTTATGGGTATACCTTAAAAAGAGGAAATGTTTGGATTCAAATGTGGATAAGTTTTGGTTTTAATTTTATGCACAGTACTTATAACTCCCAAAGCCAAAGATAATTCTAAGAGAACCATGCACACAATGTATGTCATGTGAGATTGGATCATAATTATTTCAAGATGAATTGTGTAGACCACAACAATTTTTTACTCACATGATGGTGGATTTCCTTAGAGCAGTGTTTTCTGTTCTCACAGTGTTTCCCAGACATTCAGATACCCTTTTCCCAACTTGAGCGCATCTGAGGACCACCTGAGCTAGTACTTATTTAGCTGTTTTCTGTATGTCAACTTGAAATTAACCTTTCAACCCAAACAAAACAAAACAAAACAAAAAAACAACCCGGAAAAATTCACCTCATCTCAAGCAATGATAGCCGTCAAACCATGTGTTGGATGGTTCCTTAAATTTGTTCAAGTCAAGGCTGTCCTGCTCAGAAGAGGCATGGCATGGCATGGCAACTGGTTGACCTTTTTTCTTGAGAAATTATTTATTAAGCACTTACTATGTGCCAAACCCACTTGCAGATGCTGGCTTTATAGCAGCAAGCAAAATAAAGTTCCTGCTCTCATGGAACTTATATTCGATACAGGGAGAGGACATAATACACAGCAAGTATATAATACATTCCAGGTAGTGACATGTGTTTTGGAGAGAATGAAGCAGGGGAAAGACACAGAGTGGCCAGGGGGTATTTGAGCAGAGATCCGACGTGGCACGGAAAACAGTGGACTGGTCCAAGAGAGGTAAAGGCCTAGAGATGTCATAATATTACCCATCTCCATGCTCACACGTAAAACTCAGTTATGTCCCAAGATAAAGTCATAGGGTGATTTCCCTTCCCAGTAAGAGAAATGACTATCTCTCATGGACTAAGCGTTCACTGGGGAACTGCATTTCTGGGACAGACTGGCCTACATGGGTTACAGTAGAGAGAGAACACAAGAAGGTGACCAAGAGTTCTGGGGAGAGCAAGAGTGGAAGGCAGGGGCTGAGTATCAAAAGACGTGGAAAGCACAAAAGGCCACCTCCTGGCATTTTCCCTATGTCCTGGAGAGCAATCTCCATGTGCTGTAAGGAAATTATTTCATACGCCAAACTTAGCACAAGTCCAAGAGTTGTTGAGGTTCACTGTGGCATTTCTCCCCATTTACGGAGAGAGCAGCTGGTAAATTTGCTCCTTAAATATTTGCTTATAAACCTGATTCGTAAGTGACTGACTGGAAACATCACTGATATTACAAGTGAAACACATTAATAGCAGCATAGTCTGGTTATTAAGCAGATGTTTCCCTTTGACCACATGGTGACTCATGTTCCTTGGAAGCTGACTGCGGAACGAGCACCCAGCTGGTATCAGGTTTTAGAAAAGGGGAGCTGACCTCTTAAGGCTGATGGACATGAGAAGCTGCACTCCTGGCTGAGACCTGATAGTTGTAGGATTTGGAGCAAGTTACTGAGCTTTTCTAAGCCCTCGTTTCCTCATCTGAAAGAGAAAACGATGCTTCCCTTATGGGTTTGCTCTGAGGGTTAAATGAAACAAAATGAGATAATGACCATATAGCACTGAGCATTTACTCTTAAGATAAATGCCAGTTAAGTTGACAACAGTGTCTGGCCGGCATGGCTCAGTGGTTGAAAGTCAACCTATGAACCAGCGGGCTCGATCCCAGTGTGGGGCGTGCAAGAGGCAGCCAATCAGTGATTCTCTGTCATCATTGATGTTTCTATCTCTGTCTCCCTCTCCCTTCCTCTCTGAAATAAATTAAAAAAATGTATATTTTTAAAAAGATGACAATAGCAATCAAGGTTATTAAGAAATCAGACACAAGGTTCTTCAGTTCTGAAACTGAGAAGGAAAGCCCTGGCTTGTAGATTCCTCATAGGGTTAAGTAATATCTAGCACTTTTGTGAGTACTGATGCTCTGTTGGGCTGGTGAGGGCAGAACAATGGTCAGACAGAGACAGGAACTAGGGAGGGAGGGTCATCACCTGGACCAGGACCCAGCCTCAGTTGTTATGTAATCAAAATACCTTGAACCTGCACCAATCTCCATTAGCAACAGAAGCACATCGGTCCATGTTGGGGGAGGCAGTGGTGGAAGTGAAGTGCCAGTGAAAACTGGGGTGGGCAAGTCTATCGCAATGTGCTTCCCTTAATAGGCACATGTCCCACTAACGACAGCTTCTTGAGGAAGGGAAATGACTCTCCACTGAGTGCCCCCCTCCCATTTATTCCTTTTCCTCCTTCCCTTTTGAATTATACATTCAGCTGGATTTGCATCACTTACATACACATATGTGTGTGATATGATGATTTATACCATGCAGCTCCACCATGCCATTTAGTCCACATAGAGTTATGGAGTCCCACTGGGGTCCAGCAAAGACATAATTAAGAAGATGAGAATTCCCAGGAAGACTCTGATTTTTGTATCTCCATGGTCATGAGCTTTTGCCAAAAATACATGTGAGGCCTCCAACTTGCTTCTGTACTGGTCTAATAAAAGGAGATTTGCCCGAGTAGATTTGGGGTGATTGTCTGGCTAGCCCAATGTAATGTGACACCTACAACGTTTGGGCTGATGAGGGAGGGGAAGAGAAGAATGAAGATCCTCAGGCAGGATGTACCTGAAAAAGATGGAGCACATCATGGGCAGAAAAGCAGAAGATGTAGGTTTGATAATTCATTTGGTCACTTAAATACTGAAGGAATAGTGAGGGACTTGAGATGTCCACTCTAGACTTATCTTACTGGGCGCTGTGAGGATCGATCAAACAATGTTTGTAGGTGATTTTTACTTCCCTGAGACTATGCACGTGTCAGGTGTCTTCAGCTAGAGAATGGATGGAGAATTGATGAGGATAAAGAGAGACAAGGTTTAAAATTCAGAACCACCATTCAGAGCCCACCAGATGGTACGAAAGACTTAGATGATGCCTACTTTGTGGATTTCACTCAGACTGTAGTCTCACCATTTAAAGAATTCACTCTCTGTTGTCCCAGAGGGACAGTTCATGAGCCATGGATGACACAGTAGAAGACACATCATTCAAACAGCCATCACTATGCTGTCTCCTTCTCCATCCCGTTCTCACAGGATTCAGGGTGGTTCACAGGAGCACACACCAGTCGTGTGTGTCAGGCCACTGGTCTTGGATTTGGCCAGCTTTGGTTCCACTGCTGGCTTTGCCATTTCCTCACTGTGTGGCTGGGAGTGACCCTGAACCTCACCAAGCCTGGGGACAGTACATGTGGGAGTGATTTACTCATAAGAATTTGCTACACAAATGTCAGGGGTGATTATGATTAGTGGTAGGAATGCTTTTCATTTAATAGGCTAAATAAAACATGCTAAACAAACACAACTATGAAAAGAAAAGCCCAAAGTTTGACCTACACTGACATGGCTCCCAAACCTTAGCAGTAGAAAGTTTTTCTCACAGTAAGCAAAGCCATGATCTGGTCCTAAAAAAACCAGTACATTTGTTAAACTTAAAATCCTGTAAATTATTCCTTGGTAAGGGCTATTCTGCACAATATGATGATTTGGGATTTCATCAAATTAATGTCACTAGATATGCCTTATAATTAGGATAAAATATTTGAAAAGTTTGAAAAATGAGGCTATTCATTAATTCATTGATTTTCCTATGGATTGGGAGCCTGAATTTAAATGATACCCAAAAATATAACTAGGTGTGCTCAAAGAGAGACGAGCTGGTTGCGAGTCTTTAAATGGAATGCAGTCGTTTAAAATGCTATTACTATTCTGATTCTCTGAGAACATTAAAACTGCCCATTAAATGAAAATCTAATAATTGGCCCGACTGAATTGTGACATTTTGTAACCTGTTCAGAAATGCAGAAAATTGTGGGAAAAAGTTCTTTTGAGGCAGAATTTGACTTGCAATGTAGCATTACTCCAAAGCCAAGGTCCCCATGCTCACACACACAAAAGAACAACAATGCCGACGGATGAAGGTGAGGAGGACTCTGGAAATCAGAGCTAAGGAGCACGGCTCAAGGCTCTCCAAGGCAAGTTATGTTACTGGTCTGGAAAAAAGTCAACAGGCAAGAGCATTGGCTGTGAGTAAACCTCAGCTTGAAACTGACCTCTCTCTGGGCATGTCTTAAAAACAGAACCAAGACAGGTCACCGCATGCTTTTATATAAACCACCCACAATCTCCAAACTTATTCGGCAATATCATTAAAGGAACAAAAGTTAAATACATTAACCATGAAGAATCAATAGTTCCAAATCAGAGGTTAAAAAATTCTCACGGGCCAGTGGTTACCAAGCATCTTCTATGTGTAGGAAACTGGGCTCAGGGCTTTTTGAGAGTCAAATATGAGAGATACACTCCTTGCTCTTAAAAAATAATTTCAGGCAATTAACATAATTTTGGATCTTACTTTCTTCTTATTTTTATTTTAGAGAGAGAGGGAGAGAGAGAAACATTTATGTGAGAGAGAAACATCGATCGGCTGCCTCCTGCATGTACCCCCACTGGGGATCAAACCCGAAACCTGGTTATGTGCCCTGCCTAGGAATTGAACAGGTGACCATTCGGTGCATGGGACAACGCTCAACCAATTGAGCCATACCAGCCAGGGTAACACTTCCTACTCTTAAGGAGCTTGCCATGTAGCAGGTGAATGAGACAGATACTGACATAAATAAAACATTGTCATACAAGATACATCAATAGGAGGAGTCCAATCAAAGCAACATGGAGCCCCTCTTGTTGGAAGGATCAGGAGAATGGCACCTCCATTCCTTGAGGATGTAGCATCTCAGGAGAAATGATGCTGGAAGATGGGTAGGCTTTTGATGGGGGCTAAGGGGAGGCAAATGTTCAGACAGGAGGAATAGCATGAGCAAGGTGAGAGCTTGAGGCGTGTCTGGGGAGTAGGGAGGAGTTGGGTCTGGCTAGAATACAGGTGAAGAGAAAGCAGGATAGCTGGGAAGGATGCAGAGGGCCAACAGGGGCCTTGCCCAGGAAGACGGACACTGTTAGGGGCACTGGGACTGGGTCAAACATCTTCATCCTAAACTCTTTATCTATAGAAATACAGAGCTCCAACTTTTTGTCCCTTTCCTGGAGTGTTTGTTAGCAAAGCACCCAGACACTGACAAAAGAGCCCCCCCCCCCCCTCCAAGGGAACCCATTCCTGGGAATAAGTGGTGACTAAGAAAGCAAAGGCAGAGAATAACCAGGCATTTAGAAGGAAGAAGGTGAGTGAGGTAAAGGGGAAAATATGGTGGAGAAAAGGTGATATCTAATAAGAAAGAAGCTGAAGGAGAAAATATTTGAAAGTAGTATTTTACCCCAATTATAAGGCATATCTAGTGACATTAATTTGATGAAATCCAAAAACAACAGACTGTGCAGAATCCTTAAGAAAACTGACTACAGACATTCGAGGACCAGCACGCCGTGGTTTAGAAAGCCACCGGCAACCCTGGGGACAGCACCAACTTGCTTGCTGTGGATTTCTACCCATAAAGTAAGGACTGACTGCTCTTTACTCTCCTGTGAGGGGCACTGTGCAAGTCTTAACCATCCTTCCAGGAGAATATTTAATGTCAAGGGGCAATGTTCCAGGAAATTGCTAAGTGGGAAAGGCTACATGACGGATCTAAGTATATATGCACAGCACGACTTTGGTATAAATGTGATGGGTAGCATTTATTGGTGTATTTGGCCGTTAAAAACGAAATCACTGAATGGTGGAAATTTCTGAAATATGCCACGTCATGAAAACACGTCTTCAGTTCTTACGTGGAATATTCAGGAACTCTTTCCTGTCAGGAGTATGGTGTCATGCTCCAATTACTATGCAGAACACTCCTTTAGAAATATCTCTAATAAGAAGAATACTTAACAGAGTCTTGTCGAAGAGGTAGTTGGCATGGCGTAAAATATTAGAGATGAGTGTTTCCACTTCTTATGACTTTTAGAAAAACAGTTCTCTATGTAAGGCATATTCGGGCTTTCCTTGCAAAAAACTGAAGTAGTAACACAAATATCCCCAAGCTTACATCTGCTCTTGTAATCAATGGAACATGTTTATATAGACTTATCTACATTTGCCCGGGGATAAACTGTGAACATCGCATATCAGCCTGTGGTGGAGGCCCAGTCTTTTTCAAAATACAAATGTTTCTGGATTATTTTATAATTCAACAAGCCCGAACGAATGCATATACCCTGTACATTCACTACAGACGTTTTCAATTTTGCATGTGAAATGATCTATTTTATAAGCCGGCGGACACAGTGGAAGGATGGGTCCATTTATATGAGAGAGAAGCAATGACCCTTCATGTTGAACTTCCTGAATGGTATCAGGGTGGAACTGTCTAGCAGAAAAGAAACAACTTCTTTCTTCGGGGTGAAAATGTTATCAACCTCTTACCTAAATAAACTTCTCTGGCACAGGGGGGAAATCGTTGAACATATACTTAATAAAGTGCAACCAGGACTGCAGCTGCTAATTTGGGTTTGATGCTTTGCAGCTGAAGGTAGGAAAAAAACCCTAAAAGGCAATTAGGTGAGCCGAACAGACTTTTATAGTTTATGAGCCATACTCAAGTAAGTAATTCTGGCAGATTCTATATTCTTTTTTTTTTTTTTTTTAAAAGATCTCACATTTATTACTGAATCAACCTTCTATTCCAGGAGGAAAAAATCAACAGAGCAAAATCACAAGTTCATTAATCTTCCAATTAAAATGCCCCAACTGTCCAGACAGTAGCATCTTTTCAATCATTTAAGGGTGTAGGCAACCTGGATACAGCATAAATATGTGAGTCATCTCGCATGTGTGATTTCTCATAGGCCCAGTTTGGTTCTTCTCCAATGTCTCCTCTTCGAGTTGTACCTGATTTTATTACCAGTTTTCATCCTAATCCATTGGGGAATAGGCCGATTCTGCTTTTGTTTCTTGGCCAGGAACCTCTTGATCCTGAAAGTCTTGTGGGAAGACATGGTGAGGGAGAGGCAAACGCGCGCACCTCGATGGCGGAGAAAGAGATTCTATATTCTTAATGCTAAAATACATCAACTGCCAAATGAGGACAATAACTTAATTTTTTTTTATTTATAGCAGCAGTAAATCACAGACAGGTTTCTAAAACCTAAAATGCCAACACAACATTCATTTATTCATTCGTAAAATATGCATAGAAAATGCATATTAAAGTGTTAGCAATGGTTCAATGAACGATGAGGCTGACAGGGACTTTTATTCGGTTCTCTGTACCTTTGGGTAATTTCAATACAGTCAACAATAAATATGAGATTCATATTTTAAAAATGTCTAAGTTCTATTTTTATATGTTTTTTTAATTGATTTTAGAGAGAAGGGATGGGAGAGAGGAAGAGACATGGAGATAGAGGGAGAGAAGGAGAGAGAGAAAGAGATCCATTGGCTGCCTCCTGGGGACTGAATCCACAACCCAGTCCTGTACCCTGAGTGGGAATTTAGCTAGTGATTTCTTGGTTCATGGATGACGCTCAACCAACTGAGCCACACCTGCTAAGTTCTATTTTTTAAATTACAAATAACTACAAATTACAAATTACAAATTACAAACTCAGCTTTTGTGGGTGTGTGGAAGAAAACTATATAAACTATAACAAAAACAAAATCCTCGGAAGCCTATTTTAAGTATGAAAGAAGCATCTACTCCTTAAGGCATTGCTGGGCTGCGGGTCAGTTTCTGGGTGGCAGAGCAGGCTTGGGTTTTGTTGTTGGCTAACAAGTAGGGATGAGGTGAGGTGGCGTAGGGACCTGGTAGCAAAAGTCCAGGTTTCCTCAGTGTCTATTGGTTTAAGCAATTACGGTGCAGAGTGGGAAAGGCCATATGCGGTATCTGGTTGGAGAAAACTTTTCAAACCAACAATTACGGACGTGCCCCCCAGATGACCAGATGAGCACGGAGCTGCTCCAGATGAAGTCCTGCCTCCTTGGTCTCTTTCTCCTCCTTGACAACCTTCAGGTAGGTGGAACACAATTTGAGAATCACCACTTCACAGCATCGCTGGGGGTGGAGGGTACTGTGCATTGGCTCAGTCCACACAGATTTTGATCCTGTTTAGCAGTTTTCTTAAACTGGGAAGGCTAGAAAGCTAAGAACTACATTTTCGAGTTTTCTTGCAACCAGGTTCCAGACGTGGCCCAGGTTCTGCGAGGCTGATGTCTGTACAAGACTTGGAAAGCGAATGTGAGCAATATGAGGCAGTGCATGGGAACAGACAGCTACTTCTGGGGTGAGCGTGTGTGTGTGTGCATGTGTGTGCACGCGCTTAAGGGGGGAGGGTGCATTTGGTTCTTCTGGGATAGCTCTGGCAGGGACTACGGAGCCTGGTGCCTGTATCCTGGTGACATGTGGGGTAAGACTATAGCCCTGAGCTCTCCCAGGCCATCCGACTGGTCTCTTTCGCTGCTGCGTAGCATCCAGAAGAGCTTCGCTGGCTTGTCTCATAAATCTTTCTGCTTAAATTAGCTAGATGATTCCATCCCCCTGAATCTCAGAACTGTGATGAATGCAGTGTCTATAAGCAGACTCGAATGATCTTGTTGCCTCATATCTTCACATCACCCCATGCCTGGGTCCTTACTGAAGCTAACACTACTTTTGTCAAGCAGAGACAGAATAAAGGTTAGTTAAATCACAGCACTATAGCTATAACATTATGCTGGACTACTTTTAACATCATTCAGCTATTTATTAGTGAGAGGAGGTCTAAACAATATAGGTAAGAAACACCTCAATAAGCAAGAGATTGAATTTAAATTTCTCATCATTTGGAGGGAAAGACAGAAACAAGCCCAAAACTATCATTTAAGATACAATAGAAAAGACAGGAATATAAAATTCTTTTTAAAAAACATTTTATGTATTTATTTATTTTTAAATATTTTTTATTGATTTCAGAGAGAGGAAGGGAGAGGGAGAGAGGGAGAGAAACATCAATGATGAGAATCATTGATTGGTTGCCTCCAGCACACCCACTACTGGGGATTGAGCCCACAGCATGGGTACGTGCCCTGACTGGGAATCTAACCATGACCTCTTGATTCAAGGGTCGATGCTCAACCACTGAGCCACACCAGCTGGGCTATAAAATTCTTATAACTAACAACGGATCTGAATTTGATCACTGTAGAATGACAAGCTTAAATTTTTAATGTCTTTTTGAAAAATACCAAGAAAAAAAAGAAAAACTGGGCCATTTATCTTTAAAAAATAATAGATTGATAGATTATCAACATGGTGAGATATATATATTCTAAGTATCTGATATTGACAGCACAATTATTTTATTCATTTAGAAAACACTATTTGAAAGAAACCCCCTTTTCCCTGGTTTATGCACACCTTTATTTCATTTTGTACAAGTGGTTAGACAAAGGGTCAGATGATAACTTTAAATATTTAAACTGGTCAATGACAGTTAGGCAGTCAGCCATTTCTCTAGTTTACTGTTCAGCATAGAGTGCCGTAGCAGTAACCTCAAGTACAGGGCATGCCTTCCTAATGAGTTGTTAGTTATGGAACTATGAAGTACGTAATTCTGAATTTTAAATAAGAACACAGAACAGACTGGGGTATAACAAATTAAAAGCACCATAATTATGCAATATCATGAGATGTATTAGATATTCACACCATACATATATCAAAAGCTACATTAATAAACCTAACATATTAATAAAACGCTAAGTCTGGCCCTTCAAGACCTCAATGCTAATTGGAAAGGATCTTGACAGGACACCCTGAACAGTTTTCATTATCAATTTTGGTAAGCTATTTTCAGCAACCTAAATAATGATTATTTCTCTACTCCACAGTGCATCTATCAAAATTGAGGATCTGAAAAATATCATTAGTGAGGAAGAGTGAAGCAGCAAATGTTCAAATGCCACAACCTGAATCTGAATTTATTAGTGTGATGCGGATGATATGTATGGGGAGTTTCATTTTCCTATATTTTCCTCTTATATTGTCCACTTAAAATATACCATATGCTTACACTTATTTTATAATATACTGTACATTAATTTTTTTACATAATGCATTCTATTTCAAATTTTAGGAATACTTCAAAGATCAGATATTCTGATCCCTTTAAAAATGATTCCCAAAGTTTGATGATTTAATAGATTTCATTCCCCAACAAAAACATTTCATAGCAAAGGCAGATGAATCTCACAGGAAAAGCAAACACATACAGTAGATGTTACTGGCAAAAGTATGAAAGGTATAATTTTGCCTATAAAAGTTTATTCTTGTAACCAAGATACAGATTTACCCGTCTTTTTTTTTTATATTGTTGTTGGAATTAAAGTCATTAATTAAAAATAATAATTAGATCACTATTTGGTTTAAAATAAGAAAGGTCTAGCCAAAAAGGAAGTCCAATTAATTAATACCAGAGAGTACCAGGTACCTATTATAAAAATACAGTTTATTAAGGTTTTAAAAAAAGGCAGCTGTGTGACACATTAATGCCCATAACTAGTCTTGACTTTAATATTGGATTTGGTCCCACGAAAGTTTCCCCCTTGAAGCGAAATCTCGGCTCCGTGTGTCTTTTCCATGGATGGCTATAGGCACTGTGTTTGCTGAAGGGTATTGTTTTGTGAATACCTAGGATTTCACTTTCGCCAAAATGGAGGCCTTGCTCAATAAATAAGCGATGTGCTCCAGGTCATAAAGTTAGGTATTAAAAAAAGGAGGACGATATTGCAGCCCGAGTCAACTGCTGCCCCCCTGGCCCCACACCAATCCCCCTCCACAAAGGAGGCCGCTCCTTCCTGGTTCTTTCCTCGGGGTGTGGGCTCAAGGAGTTCATAGGCTCCCTTTTCTTTTCCTCGCTGAAATGAACACTCTCACACAGTGTACTCATGATCACGCCACCACGGTGTAAGTCAAGTTCAGGAATGACGTCCTTCACTTGTTGCCCCTTCCTCTCACAGTGATGTTTGTAACTCGCGAGCCGTGGGGCGTCCAAAGCCCACTGATTTGTAATGCGATACGCTTAGGATCTCCAGAGTAATTTCAGCATTAGTTACAAATAAAAGTTGGCTCCCTGCATCTCTTAATGTTGGGAACATGAACCTTTAAGACTCGGAGATCAAATACCAATGTTCCCCTAGGAACGCCACGCACATCTGCATTTCTGGACAGGGGACTTTTTTTTCTCGTTCCTAATCAAGTATAATCTCACTTCATAACTTCTACTTTTGGCTCAGTGCTACCTAGATTTCCAGGCAAGCGAAGAAATGAAGGCTGAGGATTTTGTGCTTAGAGGTTTGGAAATTTGGCAAAGGCTACACGAAAATGCGAGCATTTGATCTTGAACCTCGACACAGTGAAAGTCAGTTAAACTACAAAGAAACCGGAGCGAGGCTTACTAGAGTCCAAATCTGCACCTGTGTGTCGACGCTGCCAGGTATTTGTACTAACAATTCTGTGTTCGGGGCAAAGACGGAATGAAGAGAATGAAGAACCCCCCAAATTTTCCTCTGGGATCTTTCCGCCCTTCGAAGCAATCACTGATTCCTGCTTACATCTCCGAGTCAGGCATCCAAGTGTTGCTATTCCTGGCGGATTTTGGTCTGTGTTTAAATGGTCTGATTGTTAGTCTCCGCATCTGGGTCCAAACCAATTTAACATGGAAAGTGAGCTCAAGGATTCCAGTCACCTCGGAGTTATCTATAACGCCAGCTCCGAAGACAGCTTGAGTTATTAATGGACAATAATGAAAAATGCTCTTCCGACCCACCAAACTCAAGGGTATCGTTCCTAATGCAGTTTCCTTAATACTGACCTTTTAGAGGTCAGCCAAGGAAGGAGAATGTTATTTTCAAATAATTTAATTTAGCATCCATTAACACTCCTTGGGACCTGAAAGCCATGGAGTTGAAATGATTCTTGTTGTCAGATAATTGTGAGCACAATTACCTGTAAAGGAGAATTTCCACGAAGGTTAAGCGGCACAGCCTAAGTGTGGATTTAATTTCCAAATGCTTTCCTATAACAGCAGTGACTTTTATTTCTTGTTATGCTTATCCACTTTATAATGTTAAAAATGAAAAAACAATCAAACAATCATACAGCAGCATAACTAGGAATGATTAAGGGAAGAATAGACTTCATCCAAAATTGATTTACACAATAGTTACAGTTTGTCTCTGAACTCATTTATTGTTGTTGGTTGAGAGCCAATATGAGTAATGGTTAAAGGTATGGGTTTTATTTGGAATCAGGCTTGCGTTCAAATTCTAGTTCTGCTACTTATCAGTTCTTGGACTCAGGATAAGTTAATTATGCTTTTTGGGCCTCAGTTTTCTTACCTGTCAAATCGCTTGTTATAAAGATTAAGAGAGATGATTTATTACAAAGTACCTAGTTTAGGGCTGGCTCATAGTTCTCTCTCAATAAATGGAAGTTGTTTTTCATTTGTCAGTATCTTTCCTCCTCCGTAAGCTCTTAGATAGGGAGGGCGATTTCTGGTACTTCTGTGTACATTTTACAGGCCTAGCCTTGTAACACGGTAGGAAAAACGCTGACTTAGATGTCAGAGGACCAGCATTCAACATCCGATCTCACTACCTACCAGCTATGCAGTTTCTGGCAGAGTTTGTAAGCTATTTGGGTCTTAGTGTGCCTGTCTATGAAAATGGGGATATTGTTTTACCTCCCAATGTTCAGATATGGATAGGCCACATTTTGTAAACTAACACTGTTTACATTTAGGTCATTGTCACATTTTTATTCTACTTGAATTAAGAGCTACTGTTTTTTTTGAGCACTTACTATGTGGCAGATCCCGTGTAAGTGATCTATATGTGTTGAGTCATTCAATCAATTCAACAGATGAGGAAGTTGAAGGCTAGTTGTACTATCATTATTCCCATTTCACAGATGAGGAAGCCCAAGCAGTCCAGCTCAGACGCTCACACTCTAGACCGCTGCCACAGACATTAGGAGGCAGAGGCAGCCTTTTGTGACTCTGCCCATGGCTGGTCTGGGTGGTGAGAGTGAACAGGAGACAGCCACCTCGACTAAGGCGATGGCAAATGCCACAAGGAAAAGAAAAGAGAGAGGTTCCAAACAATTAGACCCACGAAAGGGGAGGCCAAGCTTTTTCCACTTATGTTCAGACTCCTGCAACACAAGCACCCTATTCTGGTATATGTACATTTTCCACGCTGCTGAAATTGCCAAGTGAAACTTAAGAGGGGAAAAAAAATCACCTCAGTTCCACATCTGGCCGTGAGTCAGACGTTAGCACTTGGCAGTTTGGGAAAACACACGTAGACCGGCCAGGGTGGGAAACAATATTTAGTGACAGGACACACCCATCGCTGAGATACCTGGGAAGGCCACCCCTCAGGGGTAGAGGAGACAGAGAGGACCACGGTGATGGGGGTCTCCAAGAGGATGCTCTTCTCCAGACGACGGCGGAAGGCACCCGAGAGTGGAGGTCATCTGACAGAAAGTGCTATGGCTTTACTGGGCACCAGTCGTTGGCTGCATGCTCCTAACCAACAAATTCTAGGCAAGGAGACCCCAGACAATACTCTGCCTGTGTTCAGCGACGAGTCCGCACAGGGTGTCAAAGCATGTGTTTGAGCATATGGGAGCAAAGAGCATAAAGATGTGTGAGGCGGGTGTTAAAACATCAGTTCAAACATGTGTTTAACCATGTGTGAGCGAAAGGGTGTTAAGCCATGTGGTAAAACAAGTGTTAGAGCAGATTCGATTACAAGTGTTTCTCATTTGGTAGCTTAAATTATTTTCTGCCTAATCTAGTGTTGCTAAGCAATAGCTCTGTGTTGTCCTAACTTGACGCAATAATTTATTAAACTTAAAATATTGAAGTTAGAATTTCTTTCCCCTTTCTCGGTTTCATCGGGAAGAATTTACATCAATGGTTTTCAATAAACACAGTGGTGTTCTGCTGGTGTCAGTAGAAACTGGGGGAAGGCTCCCGGGGCAGGAGAGCCACAGTCAGCCGAGGGGTGAACCTTGCTCAGCGTGTGAGACAATATGCACGGAGTTGGGAAGACAGAGTGCTTTATCCACTCATCTCGAGGTTTGATAAGCCAGGGGTCCACCGACTTGGGGTGACCATCGCAAGAAGGGCACTGTGCCACAGCTAGGACTCTAGCTTTTTGCTTCCAATTTTTAAATGTATATATTTTTAAATTTAAATATATAACACTGCTCTAGGGAACAGGGATTCTGGCTGTTCTATTTACAGTAATCTGTGATGGAGACCAGCTTTAAGGTTTCTCTGACATTATTTGCTAAATCTATTAGCTTATGAATCCACAATGCTGCTGGAAGCTTCCATTCCAAAGCAAATGAATGCTCTTATTTTAAAATGTAAATACACCAACCTGGATGTTATTTTTAAAAAGTAGGGAAGTAGATAAAAAAAATCTGAATGTGCCCTGCTACAGGGCGAAGAAAAGAATTTAAAACAAATATACATATGCTAATACCGAGAAACATTTTTTTGGTAGCTGCTTTATTTTCTTGTTATGAAACAAAGCTCTGTTATTTCTCTGTTGAGAGCGGATATATATAATCAAATATTCTTTTTCAAAATACCAAGAACAGAAAAGAAGCAAAAGATCACCAGGTTGGTGTTTAAATCCCATTTCCTGTGCAGTGCTAATTAATATGGCTCTTTCTGCTTAACTAGTATGATTTGTGGACAAATGCTATTTGATTATACCTAGAAAACTATTTTCTTGATCATTCTGAATAAAGAAAAATCGATAGAACCATTAAAATAAAAATGTCGCCTTCCCAATCACCTTTTGCCTTGCGATCACGGGAATGTTTTATTGAGACAAAAACTGGCAAGAGAGAAACAAGCAATTAAAGCCAGTGTCTTCTGTCAGCCACCCCTGCAGCAGGGGTCATAGAATTTTTGAATACTTCTCTCTTCCTGTTCTCTCGTGTCACTTAATGATTTGTTCCTGCAGCTCAGAACATACTCAAGAAAACACAATTCCTCAGCAGAAAAGAAGACGGCCTCTGGGTGCTATGACCCGACTCTTTGCTTAAACACATTCCGCAGTGCACACTAACAAAGATGGGGTGATTATTTTTTCTTCTTGGAGACTCAGCCCAAATGAAGAAAACTAAGGAAACAGTGTCTGACCAAGGAAATGATAGAGGAGGGTCGCGCATAGGTTTGCTTAGTTTATGCTTCATAGTTTTACTCTTGACCAAAACAAATGGACTGATGAGCACGTTTATTTCAGCAATCCCACGTTTCTTCACTATGAAGACATTTCGCGTTCAATAGTGCAGAAGCGGATAGAGAACGGAGACCCGGTATTGGAGCCTGGTATTTTCTGTCAGTACTACACACACCCTGAAATCCGAAGCTAGTTCCCTGGGGCTAGTCCCTTGAATGCATGTAAATCAGGCCGAGGAACAATGTCGGTGCTACAAAAATTACAGAACACTTACAAATCTCAGGGGCCGAGGAGAAAGCCTCAGAACCAGCTCCAATTGTGAGTCGGGGCCAGTTAATTGAAGGCCATCAGGCTTCAAACAAGCAAGCAGACATACCCCACTTTATAGAGCACAGAATACGACACGCAGACCTTGAGATAATCCTTCTGAATTTCCCTGGATGTGCCCACTTGAATTCATATACTCATTTCCCTTCGTTACATTTTTCTCTAGACACGGAACACTCAGCAAACAAAACCCTCTGCGGGCGAGCAGGGGGGGACAGGCTCTTTCTGAAACAATTTGTCCTCAGAGCACTCGGTGCCACGTTAGGTGGTGGTGCTTAATGATCTTGCATAACCATTTGTACTTTTGATCAAACTTTCCAAAAGGCAGCAAAAAATGATGAGAGACATAAATGTAGCCGCTTCTGCTTTTGGTTTGAAGTGACCATCATTAACCTCAGTGGACGGGCCACGTGGGGAGTGAAAGGCCCCCTCGGAGGAAGTTCTCCCCCCCTCTTTCACCAGGCGCCTCTCATTCCAGGGCTGCTGGGTGGGGAGATGCTAGCCCCATGGGCACATGATGCCTCCTCCCTATCCCCTCCGCCTGCCCCCAGCTCGGTGCCTTTCTGAACAGGGTAAGAAGGAACTGTCCATAATGGACTGGTGCCATATTTGCAAGGTGCGCATAAAGTGAGCTGGAGACCATTCACAATGTCCCAGATCGAGCCTGGGCAACTGCCTCTTGAGGTTGGCACCACCTCCCTTTCTATAAACAAAACCATCTCAGCCATTGTGGGGGAAAAGGCAAAACCCATGCAAATAAACCAACAAGTCTGTTTATCTTTCTCACTTTAAACATTAAGAAAAATATTTTTGAAAGGCTTACGAAAATTAGATGCTTTTTATATATCCAAATATTTAGGCCCCTTTTCTCCTACTCAATGTGTTTCTTACTAATGCTTATAGAATTCATCAATCCCTGAGTTAGAAATTTTGAACTGTTAAAATGCTTTTCTGTAATTAAATGCAGATGCTTTCATCTGAAATGACAGCAGTAAACACCATGCAGAAAAATTCAAGGTAGGTGCTATCTGTTAAGATCAACATGTCTCTAAGAATCTTAACATGAGGGGAATGAAATGAATCACACGTCTGTCATTTCGGAAGTTTCAGGAGGCAGAAGCACAGGCATCCCTTCACTCTCACGGGTTTTGGTTCTTCTTTCTGTGTTGACTCCACGTTTGTGTGCCCAAGTTGACCAGAGTTGGAGACTCACAGTGAGAGAAAATAGCAGGTATTTCTGTTTGCTCATGGAATTTCACTTGTGGTGGTCAGAGAAACATTCATTCATCAAACATTTACTGAATGCATATCATGCACCAGGCTTACTGACATGGAGACACAGATGAAAGCTTGTCCTCCCCTCCAGGGACCCACAGTCTGGGGGGCAGGAGTAGGGGGGAGACGGGCAAGGAAACCCCAGTAGAGCCCATCCAGGTTCCCACAGTGCCGTGTGTAGATGCTGGAGGTACCACGGCTGACTCTAGGCACATAGAGATGGGTAGGGGGGAGATGGGCTAGGAAACCCCAGTAGAGCCCAGCCAGGTTCCCATAGTGCCGTGTGTAGATGCCTGGAGGTACCACGGCTGACTCTAGGCACATAGAGATGATTTCTTTTTATTTTGAATATTCATGAACTCTCTTAACACTTCATGTATGTACTTATTAATTTATTTTACAATGTGAATTAACGTAATAATGAGCATATTCGAACCATGGATAATTCTCTGCGTGATATACCTAAAGAAGGTATTTAAGTTTAAAACAAAAGGGTGCCCATTTAAAGGAAAACAGCAGTAGAGGTGTTAGGCAGATGGGACCAAAAAAGCATATTGTGATGGTATTACTCAAATCACTGAAGTTTGGGAAAGACTGCAGCAAAGTGTGTAAATAAAGATGCCGCTTTGCAGAGGTTGGCATCCTCCTTGCATGCTCCCTGGCCTGAAACAAGCAGCCAGGAAAGAGGCAGGTCTGAGAGAGCAGGGGGACGGGAAGGCCACTAACACGGCTCAGGGGGTTCATGATAGTTTCCAGAAAAAGGGACTTAGGATGAGGAGAAACTGTGCTGACAAACAGTGCTCTTATTCAGACCCTTCACGTGTGGAATTGTTGACTCTTCGGTTTGGATGGAACCTTGGGGATGAATCATCTGTTATACTCTCCGTAATTAACTTTAAGATGCTTCCGTGTAGATAGTGTGGCCTACATGTGTGCATTTATTTAAATCCACACTCCAGAGCAGGGGGCCTCATGGGAATACACACTTCTGGGGCGTTTCCTTCACATTTAAAAGGCGAATGAAAAGCCATATTTCAGAGGCAGCTACTAAGAGTGTGGCAGCTATGTGTATCTTATTAATTAGCTACTCTTAATGAGCATAACTAATAATTGTTAACGCAGATATTAGAAATGGTATGAAGCTATGTGGACTGGCTAGAAATACTGTCCTCAGCACTCCCACAGCCTGCGTGGGAGGGGCACCAGAATGAGTGACCACCTGCTTAACACCCCTGGAACCGCGTCCTCGACTCAGGATTTGGACGTACTGCTGTGTCCATCACTTAAAGGAGGAGTCTACTTCCTGGTCTTCACTGGATGGTTAGCCGACTGACACATTACTCGGAAAGCAGGGATAGCTCTCAACTCATCTGTCTCCAACTGCAGCCACTGTGTGCCAGGAAGAACCTAGTAATTGTGAAAGACCAAACTGGCTGGAGAGTCAGATCTCAGGTAAACTTGCTCCGTCAGAGAGGTTAAGTGAGTTGCCCGAGGTCACACAGCTAGTCAGTGGTAGAACTGAGTTTAGAGTGTACTGCTCCTGGTTACTGTCTTCCTGGTCAAACAGTGTGTGTTGACCAGGGATGCTCACCCCAATTACCTGTGGAACTTTTAAACAGTGCATACGCTCAGGTCTGGCCCAGGAGACTGTCACTGGGATCCCTGGGGGCCAGGTACAGGTGTTTATGTCTCACACACACACCTCTTAGACTATATCATGATACTAACACACAATACTACACATACAAGAATCACTGGACTATAGACCGTGACACCAGGAGGTACTACCTGTGCAATGCCCACTGCACATTTTCCATGGGCCTGGCCCTGTGCTGGGTATCACTGCATTTTTACAACAAGCCATTGAATAAGGTAACCTAAGCATTTTACAGGTGAAGAAACTCGTGCTGGGGGAAGTTAAATAACTTGTCCATAGCGACAGCTCAGAAAGACTGAGATTCCAACGCAGATTTGCCTTCTCCACAGATCCTGCTCCCAAGCACGATGCCTTACACACACCGTGGGACACAAGGTTGCTAAGAAGCATGTCTAAGGCAGAGGTCAGACATCGACTGGCGAGAGGTGGATAACATACGTGAGCAAAATGCATCGAACAGGAACTGGGGTGAGCTGGAGCCCACGGGCCTCTCTATGGGATCTGAGTTTTCGCTGCTGACAGCCAGTGTGAATACTTTAGGAGTAACTAGGCAGAGCAACTGGGACTCGCATGCGTTGCCACGGAAAGGCAAGATGGTTTAACCGCTTTGGAAACAACTTGACAGGTTCATGTAGAATTAAACATCTATTTGCCATGTGACCCAGCAGTCCCACCCATAGACATTTACCCTAGAGAAATAAAAACTGATGCTCACAAAAAGATGTGCACACAAGTGCCATAACACTATTAATTATAATCACTCCAAATTGGAAGCAATCTATAAGTTCATAACCTGGTGAATAGACAAAGAGATTGCAGTATATCCCTACTATGGAATATTACTTGGCAATGAAAAGGAATGAATTACTGATACAACAACAGGGATGAATTTCTAAACTTCTATATTAGTGAAAAAAGTCATACACAAAAGACTACACAAGTGCATAATTCCATTTTTAAGAAATTCTACAAAAGGAAAAACTCTATTGTCAGAAAGCAGATCGGAGGCCGCCAGGGGCAGGGATGGGGAGGGAAATTGAGTCCAAAGGGACTAGGGGAACCTTTCCAGAGTGGGAGAACTGGTCTATACCTTGATGTGCTATGGTGGTTACACAGTTACATAGCATGACCAAAACTGATCAAACTCTGCATTTAAAAAGTGTTAATTTTATTATATATAAATAACATCTCAAATTAAACAAAACAAAACAAAACTGTGAACACCAAGAAACAAAAAAGTTCTGCAGGCCATGTATGGCCCACAGACTTCCAGTTTTCTACTTCTGGTCTCAGTGGGGAGATTCCGTTTTAGCTGCTGCTGAAGAAACACAAAAGATGACAAGAAGTCATCCATCACCCTCCCGAGGCTGGGCTCAGGAAAAGAGGTGAAGTTGTGTTCATCTGCCTCTTCCATTTGTCTCTCCTCCTTCTCGAGGTGCAAAATGCTCCCATGCTGCCCCCTGGCTGTTCTGCAGCTCCTCCCACAGCACCCTGCTCACATCTCCTCCCAGGCAGCCCCCAAAGCCCCTGCCTGGCAGCCCTCCCCCAGCCTCCTTTATTCTAGGCTGTCCCTCAGTGCTCTGTGCAAGGTAGACACACATTTTACCTGGTGAACACACCACCAAGCTGGAGCCGTCATTGACATGAATTAAATGATCAAGTACTGACATTTGACAATGCATGAAGCCTTCAGTCCAGGGGGGGATTCTGGGGGAAGATGGGACTATCTGTGGAACCCACCCCAGTTATGGCCACCTGCCTGCTTTGTTTATAGATACACTTTGTCGTCAATATTATTATAAAATACCCGAGAATTAACATGTGCAAGTGGTCCATGTGGGTAGTAAAGAATGATACAAATAAATCTCAGTACCCAATTATTAGAAATCAGAGGCCTCTTAAATATTAAGCTGAGGCGCCCTTGAGTCAGCCCTTCAGTTTTCTGAAAAACAAATGAAAACCACCCACATGCTACTTACAGGGCTTCCCTGAACCTCTATAAATGTCATAATAATTTGATTAAAAAGGAAAAGACTAACTACAATACCAAATAGACAATAGCAGTGCAAGCCATCATGTTAAGTTAAAAAGAAAAAGGAAGCACATAAAATGGTATTAAAGCCACGTAACGAAAAATGTCAACATATGAATGGACTAAAACAATGATGAAAAGGACCTTGGAGGTGTATTGGGTTATGAGTGATTTTTTCCTTTTCTTTTAAAAAACATTTTCTTTTGCTTTGACAATCCTATTTATGCAATAACTACAGTCAGAACTCACACAGGCTGGGTCACCAACCAGGACCTTGGGCTCACCTGTCCCCCATCAGTTAACGTCTGTGTTGACTACTCACACTTCCTTCTTCTTGGAGATTTAAAGGGCCCAGGGATTGATTTCACGGTACCCTGCCAGGTACCTGTACGTATTTCATCAGCCCTTCGTCACGCTGATGAGACAGTCACTCCTTCTGAGGCTGCTGCTAAGCATCCCCATTTGCAAATGGAAATAAAAAGCTAGAGACCATGATTAACAGGCAGGTGTGCTCCTAGAGAGAACCCCGGCGCTGAGAGGTGACTTTCATTCGGAAATTTAAAAAACGTGATATCTTGACAAGGCATATGGTTAATACATTTTCCCCCAAAGCAAAACTGGGTTAAAAATTTCAAGTCCTATTAAAGCAAAAACTGGTGCTTAAAAAAAAAAGAAAAGAAAAGAAAAGAAAAGAAAAGGAAAAAAGGGGCAGAAGCATGCTCAAGCCCGTTTCAGTCAATATTGTGAACTTGATTCCAGCCCGTCCAGGCTGCTTGGACTGTAGCCTTCTTAACTCCTCCAGGCTCAGCTCCTCCCCATCCCCAAACCAACGGAGCCTCAGCAAATAATCAGATTATGTCAGATGCAGCGGAGCTGAGACAACAGGTCACGATGGTGCCCACACAGCAGCTGGAGAGGCAGCAAAGCCTACTGTTCAAGCTCTAAACGAGGCATTTTGGGCATTGGACCAGGGTGGTGATTTTGGGATCATGATGGCCCGAAATAAAAACCCTATCTATACACACAGTCAACTTGAAATACTTTTCAGAATTACTAGAAAAACACTGTGAATCCAGGGATGTTCAAGGGGAAATAACCTGTGGAAGAAACAAATCAATGGACTACATGAAGACTGAAGGAACTTGAGCCTTTAACAAGGCTCATTCTGCCTGGAGCACATAGTAGGTGCTCAATAAAGAATAATAATGGCAAGAAAAAGTGGATCCTAGAGATTTTCAGGCCACTTGACTTTGCCAAGCTTTTATCTCCTGGGTAAGGGTCCGCATGGGAAGGAGATGACAGTTGTGCACAACAGCAAATGTGTTAGGAGGTGACCCAAACTCTTCCGTTAAAATGGGGACATCAGAAAATAAAAAGGCATGAATCATAGAGCTGATGATAAAGAGCTGATCCGTATTATCAGCCATGCCTGCCTTGAAAAATGCTACGTCCCTGTCTTTGTTCCAGCCATTTCCTTAGCCTGAAATCCATTCTAACTTTGCCTGGACAAATCTTACTCCTCCTTCAGGGGCCATTATAAAACGCCATGTCATCCATGGAACTCATGCGGATTCTTCTAAACTGGCATTAACCTACAGACTCTGGGAGTTGGGCACTGAGGTTTCTGATCACCATCCACCTTGAGTTAGCCTTTCTTCTGCACTCCTTAGCTCTCTTCAATTAGGATGTGAGTTTTCTAAAGACAAGAGTCATCCTCCATCCCTATATACCCAGCAAAGTTCCTTGCACATATCTGTGGAGTGAATTACCATTTTTTCTAAGTGCTTCCCAGGATGAGAGTATTAATAGGGGAAATCAGTTCCTTTAAGTAAGGGGTTCTCACTGTTGTTTTTATCCTAGGAGGGAGTATTAAAGAGTGTGAGGATGCCTGGCCTTCAAGGTGAGTCAGTAGATCCCACCAATGAATGAGTCGCCACTGCTGCCTTTCCCTGGCCGTATTTGGAATGACCCCCTGAATCAAGCCTCACTGTATTTCTTAGAGGGACACTTACACCTCAAAGAAGATTCATCTAAAGAAACTAGCACATAGGATTTCATTTTCCCTAAGGCTTCCATGTCTTGTGTCAGTAAGCCATCAATAATTAAATAGCAACAGTTAAAACAAGACCACCCAGGAATACAGGCCCCAGGGTTGGACCATAGCAATGGTTTGTATGGTCCCCTTATCCCAAGCAATTTTAAAGATCACCCACAGTTCCCAGTTGAAAATGGTGTCTGGTTGATGGCTCCCTTTTAGAAGGAAAAAATAGAAGATGATAGAAATTTACAGCAAAACTTTCATACAAATTGCCAGAGCCTGGAAGGATTTTCTAATCCTACAAAAATATGAATTGGACTGACAAATGTAAGAAGTAGTTCCCCCCACCCCCACAAAGCTGTTACTAGATAAAAATAATGCAAGGTCTGTAACAACTAGAAGCCAAGCAGCTGGATCTCTGATAAGTCGATGCTGTGACATAAGAGGCATTAGGACTACTGTATTCATTGCTCCTTCCCCACACTCATCTTCTTTCTTTTCTGTAGCTGGTAACAAGAGTTTCCAGGAAAACAATGAATCGATATTGGGTAGCGATAGGCAAGGTATGGAGTAATGCAATAGATCCTGGAAGCATTCTGGTCTTCATAAGCAAACTGTGTCCGTGTGTATACGTGTGTGTGTGGTGGGGCGGGGGGGGGGGCAGGGAGGATAAATGTGAAGGAGATGCCAGTGGTATACCCTGGTACCTCTTTCACATCTTTGTTGAACATTTTTCATGCCAGAGTCAAGGAGTGGGGGAGGGAAGAAGTTCCATTTCATTCTCATAAAGACAGTACAGAGACAAAGGGCTATCTCCAGACACAGTAGAGCATATAAAGCTGCCAAGCATTTGCAGATCTAGGAAGAGGTTTTAAAAAGTAACCAAATCAAATAAAAACTCAAAACATCCCCGGCTGGTGTGGCTCAGTTGGTTGAATGTTGTCTTGTGCACTGAAAGGTCGTTGGTTCAATTCCCAGCCAGGGCACATATGCAGGTTGTGGGATCTATCTCCAGTTGGGGTGTGTACAGGAGGCAAGCAATCAATGTTTCTCTCTCATATTGATGTTTCTCTCTCTCCCTCTCCCTACCATTCCCTATAGTACCAATTAAAAAATACACCTCAAAACAACATGAGGATGATGGGGGGAAAAATCCTACAGAACAAGCTTAAGGAAATGACATCCTGAAGAGACAGAAGAAGAGTGCAATTCTGAAAACTAAGTGCTAAAGAAACCAAAAAAACTTTTTTGAAAGTAGTTTGGCATTCTCAATGAAAACAGTAAGAGGTAGAGCTTTTATAAAGTAAGGGACAGAAAAATGGTAAAGTAAGAACCTGTGAGGTTGAGAAAAGAGAAAAGAGTAAAAGGGGGAGCGATGGGTGAGATAAATAAAATATTTCAGTGCAACCAGTAATGCAACAGCAGCATTAATATTCACATAATTAGCAGTAAAAAGTAGAAATGATGCTGCAAAAAGTGGAATCAATGATATTGGAGATAAATTAAAGTGAGAAGAAAAAGAAGAGCAAAAATGACAAATATGGAAAATATAAAATAGAGATTGAATGTGAGGATCACAGATGTTTCTGAAACCAGAAAACTTGGAAGAGAAGCCACAGTCTAAGACACGATAAAAGAAAAGGCTCCTCGGGGGCCGAGGGAAGACCTGAATTTGAGGATTTAAAGTTCTTGTGATCCACCAAAAAGAGTGAGAGACTCATTTATTGACACATCCTGGGTAGACTGTTCAATTCCAAAGACTTATAAAACCAAAGCAAAACCAACACAACCTACAAACATGTCACTACAGAGTCTGCCCTTCTGCAGATCGGAGAACATAAATGCCAGAAAACAGCTCAACATCTATAGATTCCTAAGAAGCATAGGATCTTCATAAGCAAACTGTGTCCGTGTGTATATGTGTGTGTGCACACCCACACCAACATTCATAGATACACATACACATCCATGTCACATGTATACAACTGGTGGCAATTCCTATATATGTGAGGATCAGGATTCAGATGCTCCTTGCCTTATAATGGCGTTAGTGCCAATAATTCTATCATAAATTGAAAATCTCTTAAGTCAAAATGCATTTAACACACCTAACCTACTGAACATCACAGCTCAGTCTAGCCTACCTTAAATGCGCTCAGAGCACGTTAGCCTGCAGTTGAGCAACTATCTTAAAGAAGAGGTACGGATGGACACTCTGCAGCCATGGCAGGGTGAGAAGACACAAAACAATATCCCCAAACACCCTGGCAACACAGCATACTGCAGGGTGTCGGTTGTTTACCCTTGTGATCTTGGATTTGATTCGAAGACACAGCTCACTGCCCGGCATCCTGGGGGAGTATTGCACGCACATCACTAGTCCAGGAAAAGATCAAAACTCAAAATTCAAAGTACGGTTTCTGCTGAATGAATATAGCCTTTGCACCACTGTGAAGTTAAAAATCATTAAGTCCAACCATTGTTAATGGGGGACCATCTGTATATACAAATCATATACTTTTCTTAAAAAATTACTTGGAAGATATAACTCAACCAACTACAAGATCAGGAAGTTAAAAACTTAAGAATGGGGAAATCATACATAAGATGAGCATTTATTCCCTTCAAGGATGCCACACTAAAAAACTAATATAATCCATGAATGAAGACAGCATCAATACATAGCAATAAGCTAGCAAAAACCTGTTTAACATAAAGGGAATATTCCTACGAGGGAATATTGTGCAACCACTATAAATAAGAATTACAAAGAGTTTTTAGTGGCATGGGAAAATGCTTTTAATAGAATCTTAATGCAAAGAGCAGAATATAAAATTGTACATGCTGACTGATCTCAATTATATAAATGAAATCCATAGAAAATGACTGGCATGAAATATGCCAAAACTTTAACCAGTTGCTCCCAACTGAGCCACTGGGCCAGGGCTTCCTTTCACTGTGATTATGGATAACTTTCTCCCTATTTTTTGATAAAGTTTTTTTTCCTATAAAATAAAAGGTTTTCAAAAACTTTCATTAGATTTTCTAAATTAGGAAAAAATATAAGTATGAAGACTAGGTGTAAATTTAGAAATAGATTTAAAATACAATATTATTAAGTGAGAAAAAGCAATATAACATTATACATGGATTGTGACTGGAACCTTGGAAGGGAATACTTGTATATCAAGGAAGTAGCTTGCTTCAAGGCAGAGGGATTAAAAACCATCTTCTAACAATTGCCTTTAATATTATTATTTTATGTTTTATGGGAAAATGTGATGTAAAAAGGATGCCCTCAAAAAATGTTAGTCATATCCTCAACATGGTGATGTTACACAAAAAGAGACCTTTCTGATGCCAGCAATTACCATCCATAGTTCCCCAAAGACTAATCAGGTTCACTTTCATGCTCCAACCAATTACTATCATTACAGCTTAGACTAAGGCCTTTTTCTGTTGTAACCCTAGCACTTAGCCTGCTGTTCAAAAAATTTGTAAGTGAGTGAAATAAATATTTGGTGAATGAAGAAATGAGTAATAGAAGACAAACAAGGCTATTCTGTTTGATAGGCACCTCCTTTGGTAAAAAGATTCTCTGCATTCATTCAGTTTTTACAGCATCCCCAGTGCTGAACACAACAAGGATATTTTGCTTCCAGAATTCTCATCATCCTTCCTAGATGACATGCTCCATGGAAATCCAGTCGGAGCCAAAACCTGGTGCCATGTTTTTATTTCTCTTTTCCATTTCAAAAGGAAAACCTGTAGTTAATTCTGATTTTCCTGCGGGCAGAGGGAAGGGACACTTTTTATGTGTGTGAAAGAATGGCACCCCCCAGCCACCTGAGGACAGTTCCTCGCAGGAACACCTGTTTGCTCCAATTGAAGCCTCTCCAAATCGCATCCCGGGGACCGGGAGCTCGCTCTGCACATGCCCCGCCGCTCTACAATATTCATTCCCCACCTGTCCGGTGGCCGCCGCAGCTGGGGAATGCTCCAGCCAGGGAAAGCTGTGCCTTGGCCCTGACATGGCAGCACCAACAGCAGCTAATGTTCACCCAGAACCTGGCCCGGGTTCAGTTGCCCGAGTTAAAAAAAAAAAAAAAGCCTCTTCTTTACCTGCCCACAGTCCACCAGGCTTAGCACGGGTTCTTAAGGAGGGGGAGGGAAATCATTTTTCATCTTCATACCAATATGTTGCAAAACCAAGTCGTATCTTTCACTCTTTGTCTCTTAAATCTGAGTTTTTTGGGTTTTCGACTCCTAGTCATATTAAATAGTTGGTATCTGCTGAAAATGAGGATTGGTAAATTAATTTCTCCAACAAGAGAACTATTAAAATCCAGGAGCTAAAGTGTAATACAAATGATCTTAAACACATAATGTAACATGCAATTCAAGGAAGAAAAAAGATGCCCACATCAAACTCCAATTATAATAGTAAAATAATGTTTTATTTAAAAAATTCTAACCATGAGAAAACTGTACTTTTGAAAAGCTCACATAAAGCCTTATAAAATAAGAGACCTTTTATCTACTCTACATCCATGAACTTGAAAATACTTTATCTATGCAATTTCAAGGCACATCAAAACCCCAGTGAATAAATAAAATGTTCTTTTTCGCTTTGTACAGAAGCTTTAAAAAATTATCCATATAAATGGTTTGGCCTTGAACAAACAGATTAAAAGACCTAAAAGGCTATAGTTTCAGATCATGTATACATAATAGAAAATAAATGCTTTTCTTTATTGGCTGGGCAAGTTTTCTACTAATAAATTCTATAAGGCCATTTGACGAGGAAGATTTAATTGGAATATGTGAAAAAGTCAGTGTTTTAAAGTGAAATACTTATTGAATAATTAATATGCCACAATAAAATAATTCATGTACTCTGCCAATATTCTTTGCATCTCTTCATGAATCATAGCTATAGTAGGTATAGCCAACATGCAGGATAATTTCAGATGCTATTAAGTTTTACAATGTAATTTTAGTCAAGAACATCAAAATTCTCACTAACTTGTAAAATTGGGGTAAGATGTGGGAAAAGATTGTTCATAATTGCTTACAATTAGAACTATTTAGGTGACTTCAAGCCTTTCTTATTCTTTGAAGAAAATCTTAAACTCCACTGCGATTTAAAAATAATCTCAGTATTTGGATCATATTTACTTAATGAGCAGGTACAGTTACATGTTGCTTATTAACTTCCAGTGTCCCCTCAACACAATTGTGCACAAACAGATCTTTTTTATTATGTATACATATACAATAAAAATATATTGATTTTTAAAGAGAGAGGAAGGGAGAGGGATAGAAAGATAGAAACATCGATGAGAGAGAATCACCATCAATTGGCTGCTTCCTGCACATCCCCAACTGGGGACCAAGCCTGCAACATGGGCATGTGCCACGACCAGGAATCAAATTGGTGACCTCCTGGTTCATGGGTCAACGCTCAACCACTGAGCACACTGGCTGGGCACAAAAAAACAGATCTTTTTTTTTTTATTATTATTGATTTCAGAGAGGAAAGGAGAAGGAGAGAGAGAGAGAGAGAGAGAGATAGAAACATCAATGATGAGAGAGAATCACTGATTGGCTGCCTCCTGCACGGCCCCTACTGGGGAGTGAGCCCGCAACCTGAGCATGTGTCCTTGACTGAAATCGAACGTGGGATCCTTTAGTCCACAGGCTGGCATTCTATCCACTGAGCCAAAGCAGCGAGGGCCAAACAGATCTTTTTAACACCATCCCACAGCATTCAAGTTCTGCTACTGGGAAGTGGCCATAAAAAGGGAAACAGTCAGTAAACCACATATGAGGGTTAAGAATTAGTAACTTTTAGGCCCCAGGTAGCTGCCGTCTCCTCTGTAGTCTTACCTTACCACAGCCCCCAGGGGTTTCTTCATTGTATCATCACCTGTTGCATTTATTTCTCACTTACCATATAGCACAAGCTACTAGGTATTAGAAATATTAAGCTACCTGGGAGTAGAGTTCAGAGTTAGTTGAATCTGATGCCTAGTATATTCCCTTTATGCAATAATATTGAATATTTGCTGGTGAAGATTGCTTCTGCTGTTCCTGCTAAGAGACGGCTAAGAACATGATTTCTGTGGCTGAAGTCAGGGCATTGGTCCAAGTTTTGCTCCATCTTGGTGGAAATGAACTTGGACAAGACTCAACTCCTGGAGGTCTCAATTAACTATAACATAAGGGGAACAATGGCAGTACCAATTCACAGAGTCCTTATGGAGATTACATTAAATGAAATTTTGTATAGTGAATGTGCCTTGTAACCAGAAGGCCCCACAGTATAGATTTTAATTGTTGTAGTTGTCTTTAAGGACTTATTTTGGATAAATGATCTGATTTCCCAAAGAAGGTATCCCTGCAAAGTTTCTTGTTAAACTTTGTGGAAAATTCAAAATAAGTATTTCTGGTAGGCTAACTCATTAGAAATAAGCCAGAATATCGAAGTAATTGAATGGTATTTAGTTAGGACTTTGTGCACAGTTTTGTAACAGTAGCTCATTTCTCAACATTTTTGGAGGTGGTCATGGACTCTTATAAATGTTATGGAAAATTCTCAGGAAGATGCATGTACACACATACACAAACATTTTCAGAGAACTCCAGTAGCTCAGAGACTCTGGCAAGCCCACCCCAGGAGAAGGACCACCGTTCTGTGCCTTGAGACAGAGAATATGGGTGGTTTCCTAGACCTTGGAACCTGATCCAGACACTCTAACTAGCTTGGGAATTGAAAGCAAATAGTTTTTTTTCTCCCTTTATCACAAAAATCATTAAGTCATCAGAAGATAAAAAAGCAGAGTGGTTTTTCCCAGATAAATTATAATTGTACAGGAAACTTGGATGCTATTCTTCCATAATTCCAAGCCTTCTCAACCCTTTAAAAATTTACTATTCTGGCTCTGGCCAGTGTTGCTCAGTTGGTTGGGCATTGTCCCATGCACCAAAAGATTGCTGGTTCAATCCATGGTCAAGGCATATGTCCTGGTTGAGGGCTCAATCCGCAGTAGGGGGGGCGGTGCAGGAGGCAGCAGATCAATGTTTCTCTCTCTCTCTCTCTCCCCTCTCCTTTACTCTCTCTCTCTCTAAATCAATAAAAAAATCTTTTAAAAAATGTACCATCCTGGCATTTTCTTCACTGATATTCATATTTAATTTCAAAGTTCATATAACTTTGCAAAAGAAGTCACTATCCAATATAATAGGATACTGAAGTTAAAAAATGATTATGCCTCCTGTCACTTCAGCTTCTATCTTGTCAAAAAATGTTAGCAACAGTTCAAAATAGTAAATGAAAACAACCTTAATTAATACTAGCAAGGTGGTGGCAAACTTTAGAATTTAACAAATACTTATCACACTTTTGGATACTGGATACACTTCTTTACAAATAGTGGGGTATTTGTCCTCAGAAAAGCAAAGAATTCTTTCTTCATACCTAGACGACAAATTCTCAAGATGTACACAGTTGTTTCTTATTATGGCCTCCCTGGAAAACATTTCTGGGAAGGCACAATTCCCAGCCACCTACTTTGTTTACAGCAGACAAAACTGCCTGTGTGGTATAAATAGGAGTCTGTCTTTAAATGCTGCTGAAAAATAAAATGCAACCATGAAAAGAAGCCATTTCCTGCCCCCAAGGTGGCTTAAAAAAAAAAAAAAAAGCTTGGCTACTTTCGGAACAGCACCAGAGCACAAATAATAATTATCAATTGCTGCACAATAAAAGACTAATTAGAAAAAAAGAAACCCAAGAAGAAAAACCCCTCTGAGCTACATATTCCACAGGCACCCTCGGAACTGTCAGGGCTGGGAAGTTCCCTTACCCGGCGACTGTGGGCCCCTTTCTGTCCTCCTGCCCTGGAGATGTATATCTATAACTCGCTCTTGTTTCCACAGATAAACTTGGCCTTGTCTCCCTAACTGCACTTTCAAAAGAAGCTTCACTGTGGTTTGACTTTTGATCTGGGCAGCAGCTCGCTCCACCACCTGCACCGCGCCTGAGCCGTCACTGAGCTCGCTTTGTCCCATCTCATAACACAGCCAGCCTTTTAAAATTGATGTGTGAATACACTACTTTACAATGTGAGCGTTCAAACAAAAAAAATATGGTGGTGATGCTGGTGGTGGCAGCAGCAGCAGAAGGGGGGTTTGTGGAGAGGGGAGCCCCGACTCTTGCTTCATGAAGTTCAGATATTGTTCGCTGCCTTTAATGAAACAGATGGCCAAAGGCCTCCCTCAACTTACAATGGAGCGGACAGTGGTGCGATGGCGTGGGGGCCTGGGATTGTAAGACGTCGTTTGGGATGTGTGTTAATAAATAGCCATTTACGAGGGGGGCTGGGGCTCCTTTACGTGCATAAGGAAGGCCTAGGACGCCTTGCTTCTAGTTAACAGCTCAAGGCTGCGTTCAAAGACGGCATTGATGGTGAAGGTAAAGGGCACCCATCCTATTCTACATCGCATTAGAGAATGGCATGTATCCTGGCGGAGAAAAGAAAAAAATCAGAAAAGAAAGGTAATTCAAGAATTAGGTCAAATTATGGCTCACAACCGAGAAAAATATAAGATGCTTTTCTACTGTGATTAATTAATGGACAAAAATATTGTTATTGTGTAGGCACTTACTTTATCTTTGAATGAACTTATTTGCACCGGAGCCAAAGTGCAATACAGAAAAATCTGCAGCGTTTCAATAAATGACAACCATGTGAACCTCAACAGCAACTGGGAAACTATTCCCAGCCATCCTTCCCAAGATTATTCACTGACCAGGCCTACGCCAGGGGTATGGCCCTGTGCCAAATGCCATGAGGTTCCTGACCACCTACAGCTTCCAATTCACACCCGAGGACCTGGAGGGAACCAGCCAGACAGAAACACCTCATGCCTTTCAGGTGGGATGTACCAGGGGACTGTCACTGCGCCTCCCAGAAACCCTTCTGTCAACTGGCCGTCTCAGTCCATGTTTTGGGGAAACTAGCATGACTCCCAGTCCCTGTTTCTCTCTCTCACTTAGATAGCCTCCCCTGTGCACAACATTGTGGGGAGCTGTATAAAATCCTTTACGGGGTAAAAACAATCCAGGAGAAAGTTCAGACATGGAGGCTAATAAACACAGTACACACAATGCAAAGCAGAAGGCACCGGTGCCTCAGAGACGTGGAGGTGGCCATGAAGAAGGACCAGAGGGAAGACAGGCCACTTCCGGCTGGGGACAGCTGAGGGCATGATGGGAAAGCGGTGCTGCACCTGAGACCCAGGTGCAGGTAAAAGTCCATCTGGAACATTTTGCAGATGGCATCGGATGTTTTTGTCCAGCTGGTATCCATCCCCCCTTTTTAGTAGAAGCCCTGGATTTTCCTGAGGGATCTATTATTTGTCCATCCCTTGCATGAAGTCTCAGGTCTAAACATCAGATCACAGGTGAGTGGGAATTGCACCTACCCATAATCAACAGGACTACATGCTATGACTTTTGTTGGAACTACTGCAAGATAAAATTGCTACAGTCACTGAGAAGGCTTCCAAAAGCTGCATCTCCATGAGGAGAAATGCTGACAAAGGA
>NW_005366873.1:2827163-2882450 GCF_000412655.1 Myotis brandtii
CTGCCCCACACAAGAGAGCTGAGATGAGAGATGGAGGAGCAGGACAGTCCTGATGATACTGTTTGAGCCCTTAGGTTCCACTGTGTTTGAAGTTGCTTCTGCGCTTCAACGAGTTCCATGTGACAACATGTATCTATATTCTCACCTTTCCATGTATGTGACTATGAACAGCTTCCTTGACTAAGTGTATTCTCATCTGTAAAATGGGGATAGGGTGCTTCTTCCACAGGGTTCTTAAAGATTCAACCAGATAACGTGTGTAGGGCAGCTGTAGAGTTAGGGAACTTTAAGTGCTGCAGTCACATGCCTGACACAGGACCAACATTCTATGTGTAGAGCTACCAGAATGTTATTAAAGAGAAATATATATAAAGAAATCCAAAGTCGTTCTTTAGTTTGGTAAACACATCTCCCATGTCAGCCTTGAAGAGGCCAGGCAGTCGGACAAAGGCAATGAGGCAAATGTACAGTAATAAATTTACTCACACAAAATACCTAGATTAAAAAAAAATTTCCTCTTTGTAGCATTATTCTAAGGTTGGAGTGTAAATCTGTTAAGTCTAAAGAATCTGCAGCAAATTCAATCAGTTTATTCTGAAAGAACAGGACTTGATTAAAAGGTGAAGAGTTTCTTAGAGGTTATGTTTTGCTGTACTAATTTCAGGTCGGGGCCCACGCTCATCACTAGTAAAAACAAGCCAGGAAAGAGCAATGAGATAAACGGAGAAATGTGAAAAGTAAAGGGAAGGGACTTTGAGAGAATATACTTTTTCAGTGCATTAAAATTGAGAGTAAATCCTCAAGGTCATTTTTTCTCACATGTCTTGAAAACTCTCTACTGTTGAATTTTCAGAAATTGTAATAAGAACAATTAAAATAAAACAAAATGTTTCCTTGGCAAAATGAGGTGGAAAAAAGAATGAATTTTTAAGGAAGATGAAAAAACATTCAGTCATAGCTCATCTCTTTAAGAATAAAGCTGTTTATTTAAAAATTATATTTCTGTAGCATATAAATCTGGCATTGGCATTTCTGGCATTCTTACCCTTAGGAATTATTTTGACAGTATATTTAAATTTTCCAGATATTTTATCTGTCACCCTACAAAGCAACAAAACCATGTTTAAAATGTGCAATGTGAATGCAATGATTGGTGGCAATTATTCCTTAGATTGAGTCAGAAATAGCTCTGACAAAAATTCTATGTATTAAATAGTGACATGTGAATAGTGCTTGCTAGGTCAACCACCTTTAATATAATCTGCTTTGTTTATATTGTAGATTAGTAATGAAGACTTCTTACCAACTACATGTTTACATGATGTTGGGAGGGTAAACAGAACTCACTTTTTAAAGGAAGCATTCTGATTATTTTAAATTGTGGAAATAGTAGGGGAAAATATGGGTGTGTGAGAGAGAAAAGTATTTGATATGAAGGTAATCATACAAAAATATCCTATATAATAAAAGCCTAATATGCAAATTGTCCCCTCAACCAGGAGTTTGACCGGGAGTTCGACCGCTTGCTATGACATGTGCTGACCACCAGGGGGCAGTGCAGAACATGGCGGGTGTCAGCGACGAAGTGCTGGCAACAGGCGGTAGTGGAGACAAGGCCGGCCCCAATGGGCTTCCGGGTGAATCTTCTGGGCCGCAGCCGCCACTGCAGGGGCCGGTCGGGTTCCCTGTGGGTTCACACAAGAGCTGGTCTGCAAGACTGGCTGGGAGAGAGCACACTGCCGGCCCAGCTTCCGTGCAGTGCCACTGGGCGGCCCAGAAGCTCAAGCTGCTCCCTGGCCCGCAGCTTCTAGCTGTGCTCATCTCATCTCCGTGTGGGGACTTGGGAGCTATGACTCAGGCAGAGGAGGACACGTAGGGGCCCAGGGGCCCAGGTGCTGCCCAGGGCCCAGAGGTCAGCTGGGACCTGCCCTTCCACGCCAGACGCTTGCACTTCGATCGCCGGCCAGGCCTAGGGACCGCACCCGTGCACGAATTTCAAGCACCGGGCCTCTAGTATTTTAATAATATATAACATCTGCCATTTCTTTTTGTAAGCCTTTTGCCAGCATATATACAGGCAGTCGATGAACCAACATAAATTGATTAATATGTCCTCCAAATTTATGTCAGTGGAGTTCCCAAATGATAACTCTGTTGATCCCTAAGGAATCCTTCAGATACCTCTAGATTCAAATACACTGTTACTGATAAATGATTAACTCTTCAGAGGTAAAAAGAAACAGAGTCATGATGTCCTTTGTTTTCTGACTGAAAATCTGGAAAACGTCTATTTCCATTTTCACTGACTGCCGGCACTGTTTGATCTAATAAGACTTCCCCGTCAAACGTGTAGGAGGAAACACACAAACACGCACATGCCTGCGAATATATGAGGAGCAACACTGAAGCCTCTCGGTGCTACTTGTGACCCTTTAAGACAGCCATTCAAATAATCAAATTTCGTGCAGGTCAATGAAAAATCCATTTCTTTCACCCCAATCACCACACAAGTGGTCATTTGTTTCATGAGCGTTTTCGTTGTCTGAAACACCACTTTATTTAAACTCTGTCTACAGAGTCAGGAAATGAACATTTGTCCCTAGGTAGCTCTCTATCTTACGTCAGGACAGAAGAAAAATACAGGAAATCAGCGCTATCTGTATTCTGATGTCATATTTCACTGTTACAATTTTGAATGGACCAAATGTCTTTGTTTTCACTTCTGGTAATATCATGTAGTTACATGAAGAGTAATTTATTTATTTATGTTGGTTGAATCAGTTGCTACCTCACTAAATTAGATGTGTCTCATCTAATTTTTCTGCATACTTTTGTTCTTTCAAAACTTGGTTCTCTTATGATTCCATATCATCCTCCATGTCTCTATATTTCCCAAACATAGTGGCGTTATAGCAATTGAACTCGTATTTTCTATTGGTTATTTGTTTTCCTGGCACCCTTTTTCATTACCAGTAAGGATTCGTGGGAGTTGCAGAATCTTTCACAGCTTCCTTGAGAATGAGATGATTTTACGACAGCATGTAGCATGTTAGAGGAACATATTCTCTACTAGACTAGAGCAATCTGAAGGCAAGAATCAAACTGGTTTCATTTGAGGATCCCCAAGGCCTTGTATATAGACATTAAATATTTACTAGAGAAGAGGGAATAATCCCCAACCCCCCCAAAAAAGAAGAAAAGAAGAAAGAAAATAGATTTTAAAATTTTCATTTGAAGTTAAAGGATTAAAAAGCATAAATGGTAGTGGCTGCCACTTACTCATTTCATTTCCTACCTGCTTTTGACCAGTTTTACAGAGAATCAGGGGGATATACGTGCAGACATTGGCACTGATAGAACTTTGGTTTCACCTGTCTTCGCAGTATAATAGTCAATATAAGTAAAATGACCCAACAAAGGGGCCACGGCATGCCCATTTCTGTTCATTTTACAAATTTAAAAACAATGTAAGTTTAAACAATTAAAATAATCAGCAATCTTTCTTTTAAAGAAAACAGTTCCTTGGTTTGGTATGTTATAGACTATTCACCTATTCTCAGTCACACAGAACTGATCATGTGGAAATAAGTAAGCTTATGGCGCACGCAGGCAAACACCTCCACTGCACAAAGAGGACATTCATTTCTCTCACACATTCATGAGGGTGACGGATGAGCACACTGTTCAATAGTCAACTTTTCCTAAATCAGAAGCACCTGTGGACATACGCTGGCGCCGAGCAGTTTGGGTAAGAGAATGAGACTTCTGGGATAAAACCTCAGTAGGTTGGGAGTGAATGCCATGAAAACGGGAGGACAGACCAGAGGCAGCAAAATCAGAGCATCTGAACGAAAGACTCCCGCACATTAAGCCGGGTTCCATTTCCCTAGACACTGTTTTCCCAGGCAATGGTAAGAAATAATTAAGTAGGTAAAATATTTTTGCCTTTTCCCAATTCCAACAGAAATTGTCTATCACGTGGGATAGTACTTAGACACTAACACCCACCCACCATCTGCATGTGGTTCCAAAGACTCACAGGTTCCATTACTGATTGAAAGTACCTGGGTACCCTGGCTGATCGCAAGATGCCGGTTGTGCCTAGAGCAGTGGTTCTCAACCTTCCTAATGCCGCGACCCTTTAATGCAGTTCCTCATGTTGTGGTGACCCCCAATTTCATTGTTACAAATTGAACATAATTAAAGCATAGTGATTAATCACAAAAACAATATGTAATTATATATGTGTTTTCTGATGGTCTTAGGCGACCCCTGTGAAAGGGTCGTTCGATCCCCAAAGCGGTTGCGACCCACAGGTTGAGAACCGCTGGCCTAGAGAAAAACACAGTCACCACTACACACAGGTGGACTTAAGAGTTTCCTCGGCTCAGACATCCATAGCAAGGTGATGTCCATCTGGGGATTTTTATTCCTGTTCATACTCTAGCCGGATCCCACAAGGAGACATGTCAGTGACGAACTGAGTTTGCCTACAAACGGAACCCCAAGTAGATTTCAGCAGAGTAATTTTCTTCTGCGGGCTTTTGAAACAACCGCGTTAGTCTGATTTCCCTACAGAAAGCCCCGTCAGAGGTTGCAGAAGTTGTTTGTGCTTCACCCTCTCTAAATGATTTGCAAATTTATTCAAACGCAATACGAGGAGATGCTTTATTTGTTGAAATAACTGTCGGCGGTGCCCTGCACAGAAGGGTGAGGTACATCAAGCAGAAACACGGACAGAAATACACTGGTTTAGAAACTCATAAATCCTGATTTGAATCTGCCAACCTGAAAGCCATGGACGGCCCGAATAAACTATTTTTCCTAAATGCTACATCTGATTAAGCCATACCATTAAATGACAGCTGAACTTTAACATTAATATGATATTATTTAAATAACCACATGATTTTTTTTTACACTAAAAATGATGAATGATTCCTAGACAGCTCCATTGACATGAAGAGGAGGACTCTTTAATGAGATTTGACGAAATGGAGACATATGCAGAATGCTCGTTACAGCTCACATGGCGGGGCCTCCCAGGGAAGCCAGGGAGGGTGTTCCCTTTTTTTCTTTCTTATTGTCTATAGGCACTGAAGCATTCCTTTCACTAGCCACTTCTCTGTGGATTTTGAGTTTTTCTAGGTCATTTATGTATTACTCTTAATCAGAGAATTGGGTGGTTTATGGTCCTGAATCACGACGATATGTGCAGGAAAAGGAGGGGCGTGTGGAGTTGGGTCAACACTGGCTGAAAGTGCCCAGAGCTCGAGACTCCCTGCTGATCAGCCTGATAGAGAAATCACCTCGGCCTTGGAGACTCAGCAACCCCACCTTTGATTGGTTCTTACGCGATCAATCTCTAACCCAGCAAACATACTTTCAGCAAATTATTATCTATTGACGCACGATCAGAGAAGACTTATTTTCAAACAGTTGTCTCTACAGTATCAATGAGAAAAATGATTCTCTTCTTTAAATTCCAATTAAGCTATTCTAGAGGCAATTCTCAACCTCCCCCCCTCCCTCACTCACATTTCTATCCACAGCTCCAAATGGAAGGTTATGCTTCATAATGCTCTTATTTGTTAGACTCTGAATGTAAAATAATTACATGCTGAATATACCAAAGGAAAAATGGCTCCAATTTTCAGACCAATGGAAACAAAATTACCTGCACTCATTCATTTCATTCCAAGCTCTCCCAAGTATGTTCCATCAAAGTTTAATTACACATATAAAACATTAACATTTGTTTGCTCACACATGTGAATTCAGATTATCCAGATTGCTTTACAATTATAAAAACCATCTTGAAGTATACATAAAATCGCGATATTGCCCCAAATAGCATCACTTAAAAAAAGAAATGAAAACAAAGGCAATGGCGCAGGGCTAATACCAGGGGTGCTCCCGATACTGCAGGCCTGCATTCCCTCTCTAAGAAAGAGACTACCGGAATAGAAAATAAAATCACGCAGCTCCTGCCATGGGGCCTTCCTCAGGCTATGAAAAAATACTTCATGTCTAACCCTAATTTTTTCCCATAGCTTGAGGAAACCCCTCTAGCTCAAACCTTCTCTCTAATCTAAGGTGCGCAGAATGTGTCCCTGTCCAAACAAGAGTTAATATCAGTGCTCTGGCATTTCAAAAGGGTCTCGACACAGGGTACTGAGAGCAGAAGCCTGCATGCTTGAAAAATGCCCGGTTGCAACAAGAGGAGAAACACAGTTAAAAAAGGGGAGAAAGAGAAAGTTGGGTCCCTACCTTGCTCTTACCTTCGCAACATCCCCGTCAGGACCCTGGAGCTTTTCCCCAAGTTAGCGTCTGTTTCCCGAAGCTAGGAGAAGAAGAGGGGCATTAAAATAAAACAAAACTGAAGGCTATTGGATTATTTTTTAAAGTGCACTGGCGAACAATAATTTTCTTTCATGCTAGAAAATCTAATTCATAAAAAAATGCACTGAAATACATTTTTGACACATGATCCATCTCTGGAAATTCTTAGATTTAGAAAACTACACGAGATTGATAATCCCAGGAGCTTTAAACTGGATACTTGAATTAGATATAAAAGCAAATGTCTCAAAGGCTGATAAAGTTTGCTATATATTGGTAATTTATTAGCTTTCCTATTTGTGAATGTGCAAAGTTCTGGTACTATAAATGGAAGCAGAGTAACTTGAGGAAGGATGAGACCAATGTTTTTAGATTTCACTCCAAAAGACCCGATATACTTCAAAATCTCCCTCAATGACCTTTTTAGCAATAGAGCTAAATAAAATGTCGCTGTGGGAGCATTTCAGGATGGGGACATGAAGAGGCAACGTATTTTTTCTAGATCCCACACTCTTCTGTTTCGTCTTCTATCCCTTCATCCCTCCATCCTCCTAGCCATCTATATATATAAAAGCCTAAACAACCGTCTGGTAACTATGATGCGCACGAACCATCAGGGGGTAGACGCTCAATGCAGGAGCGGAAACCACAGGCATGGAAACATGGAACAGACTGATGAATCTCAGAGGGAAGGGGGGAGGGTGGGAAGAGATTAACCAAAGATCTAGAGGCCCCGTGCACCGGTGGGGTCCCTCGGCCTGGTCTGCGGGGATCGGGCCGAAACCAGCTCTCCAACATCCCATGAGGGGTCCCAGATTGCAAGAGGGCACAGGTCAGGCCGAGGGACCCCACTGGTGCATGAATCCATGCACCGGGCCTCTAGTTTTCATATATACTTACATCTATGTGATTGTGACTGTCACAAAGACCCTAAGTTTCATGTCTTATCATTTATTGAATTTGTGAAAAGATGATATCACTTCTACTTACTCTTTCACGTGCTCTCTGTATCTTTTCTCTGTCATGACTGAGGTTTTCCAACATCTCTTGGCCAATTTGCTCTATGAAAGAGAAAATCTGAGTAAGGAAAGATGACTTTGGGTGTGAGAATAACTTTCAGCAGAAGTACCAAAATGTTAAATAAGTTTATATGACACATCAGACACATATTTATTCATGTACTGGAAAAACATTTAAAAAGCATGTGATGAATTTACCTATTTATCGTAAGTATGATGAGATGTGATTTAAAATTCAACCTACAGAACATGACCACCATGGCAATGACGATTTAGAGGTGATAAGACTTGCCCAAGGCCACCTCAGCATATTACTTGCCAAGATGGACAGTCCAGGTCCAATGGTCTCTCTGTTATCATCGTGACATTTAGCCTTTGGGTTTCACAGGCTATAAATAATGTTAATGGTTCTACTCTACCTTTCCTCCTTCATGATTGCCCGTTTTGCATACGTAAATGAGACTCCATTTAAAACAATGTTGATTTTAACATATTCGTCCCACATAAATAGTCCTCATACCCTCAATTACTGCAGCTTATTGGAAGTAGAACTCTCTCTAGGCTTCTGCTCTCTTAAAGTTTAGTGTGTTTTCAGCTACCCTGGATAGTTGAGATAGGGTGAGGTACACTCGTTAATAAGTAGCTGGAGAGAGCTCAAGCTGGAGACGGAAGTCCAGACATTTATATGGTATAGGCAGGTAGGAATCTTCATTAAAAAGCCACACTGCTGAGTTCCAATGAGGTTTCCCCATGCTGTGATCATCCCATTTGGTGGCAGTGGTAGGCTCTTTTCTGACTGCAGCATCTTTTACGAGACCTGACACATATTCAGTTGCCTTGAATACATTTTTCTCAGACTCATTTTCCATCACCTGGGAGGTACCTTATATCTATCACAGAAGAATGATAGTTTGCCTCTCTTCTAGTCTTGGCAACTTGTGTGACTACTTTATTCTAAATTTCTTTTCTTTTTCTCTTGTATTGTCTTTTTATCTATAACCTACAACAGTAATCTCTGGCTAATAAACTTACAGAGACATTCAAAATGCATTTATTATAACTAATTTAATAAAGGCATTAAGAAATCGCCATGGTAATTATTTGATTTATGTGTGCATACTGCCATACTTTTTAGAGGGTCACCCTAAAACTGTTAGGCCATATTGAGAGCTCAGGCTGTGACCTCACTGCTGGAGCCTAAATCCCAGTGCTGACACTAGCTGTGTTGCCTCGCACAAGTCACCTAACTTTGTTGTGCCTCATTTTCTTCATCTCTAAAATGGGGATAAAAATAGTTCTATATCATGGGGTTGTTGCAAGGGTTAAGTAAGATAATCCAGTTAAAAAATTTAGCATAGTGACTAGTCTATAATAATAACTATTTGTTGAATGATAATAATTGAATAAAAAACCCAATTGACTATTATGACCTTGACCTCCTCCTATCCTGGGTCTGCTATAACCCACTTGAACTGCAATTTTATTCATTGATTAAAACATCTGTCCTACATTTCTCGCAGAATTATTGTTATAGCCAAATAAAATAACCTAAGTGAAAATGCTTTGAAAGCTATAGGGTACCATATACACGAATGTAATTGTGCAGTCACAAAATCAATGCACTCAACGAATAATCCAGGAGTCCAGAACTCTGTGCCAGATTAGATGTGGGGGACACAGCAAGTAAACACAAGCCCTTGCACTGCAGGAACTTTCAGGCCAGTGGTAAAGATTTAGCAGTTAAAGGGCAAGTGTTATATTAGCGTTTGCATTTCACGGCATATCAGAAAAAGGAATGTACTGTAAATTCCTTTCGCATAGAAACTCCAAGTAGTAAGAAGGGTTAAGTACAATAACATAAGTGTATTTTTGATACCTATAAAACTCTGAAAATTCTTTCCAGTAGAGTACTTTCCCATTATAATATCTCCTCTCAGACTGACATTAGCTTTCTATTATTACCTCCATGCAATTTATCCTGAAAGTAAAATTGGATAAGATATGTGGTTCCCAGGGGAGGCATCACAAAAGTTGGAAGATGACACTGGTAGTTGAGAAGGAGGAAACAACTAGGGTTGAATTTTTTCTTTTTTTGCATTAACAGCTATAATATTGAATTTTGTACTATTAGGAACTACTGTTACATTGAATTCCTTTAATCAAAATAATATAACATTTTAAAAAATATTTTTATTGATTTCAGAGAGAAAGGGAGAGGGATAGAGAGATAGAAATATCAATGATGAGGGAGAATGATTGATCGGTTGCCTCCTGCACACCCCTACTGGGGAAGGAGCCCGAAACCCGGGCATGTGCCCTGACCGGGAATTGAACTGTGACCTCAAACACTGAGCCACACTGGCTGGGCAATATAGCAATTTTAATTCATTTTTAACTTAGAATCCCTGATATCGATGAACACCATCAATACTGGGATTATTTCAGCAAAATACTATTTACATAATCTTTTCTCCTATCAAGGTTGATGGTATTATAATATATAATTTCAAATGAATAGGAAGTAGGAGATTATTACTCCTACTTTATTATTATTATTACCATTGTGTTTCACCAGCATAATGTTCCCAATAAGTATTTGTGGAATAAACCAAGCAACGAGGAAAATGAAATACAGTGAAAAATGGAGTATATAAAGGTTTGTGATCTATTCCTTCTCTCCAAGCATATCCAGTGTGGCACTGGAGAAGACCATATTGTTAGGCAGCTAATAGATCCACAGTTCTATCAGGTTCGCAGGGGAAAAACTCCAGTCTGAGTGGATCTATAGTCTGACACCTAAGAAATCAGTGGAACAAGAGGCAAAGAGCCCAGGCCTTTTCAGGAGGCATAAATCCCTCCCTCAATCTCTGCCTCCTGGGGAACATCTCAGCATCCTAAGTATTAACCCTGTCTGGGAAGAGAAGAGATATTGGCAAGGATGTACAAGTCCTGGTCTTAACACACAAATAGACATTTGTTGGACACAATTATTTTTTTTATTTCTTACTTGCTACCTTCAATTGTAATATCCCAACAAAGAAAATTCCAGGCCAAACATATTAGAAATGCTTACTCTTGTAGAATAATAAAAAAAAGTTTCAAAGAAGGTTACGTAAGATTTTTTCCCCATTAGGTGTTTCCCTATCCCATTCAAACCAAAATAAAACAAACAACGTAGAGGGGATCTTTTAAAAATAGATTGCCCTTTAAAAAAAAAATAGATTGTCCTTGGTCAGAATAGTATTAAACATTTAGGGATTATTTTATTTAAAAATTACTAACATTGTTAGGTTTATTTTTCTTGAATAATTTAACTTAAGATGCAAGCATTCACCAAGACACCAATGAAGAACACAAGCTCACAGGCCTACACCAATGCAGATGCAATACCCGCGTCTAGAGTTTTCAGTTTCAAACTTTCAAAGTACCTTTAGGATGGGAATAGCCATATTCCCTTTATTGAAATAATTTGAGAAATTATAAATTGTAGAAATACTCCACTGTTGACTGTGTGAGGATCGTCCTGAGAGTCAGAAACCACAGGAAGCATAAGAGAAAATCAAAACCGATGCTGCAAGCTGGAATTCTCCATGTCAGCGTGAGCATGATGAATGGATTCATGGGGAGAAAAGTTCCTTCCTGCACTTCTCTGTCCTTCCCACAGGGGTGCTCAGAACCATCCTGGGAGCACAGCATTCCAGTTTATAAAGCGAGCCTTTGTTTTCACAATGGCCTTGAATGAATCATATCCTTGATCCGTGGCCCTTTTTATTGGGTCACAAACTGCAAAATGGGTTTTGGCTAACATTTCCTCTCTTTTCCAATATATTGGGGGGAGGAGAGAGTATGCAACAGGCATTCAGCACTTTCCTGCTCCATAAAAGAATGAAGCAGTTAGCAGGGAACCACAAATCTAGCAAGATAATGTCCTGAAGGGCTGGCCTAAGATTGGATTTACTCGAGGAGCTTGTACCACTGAAAGCATCATTGCTCTCCATTCATAAAATAATCACGCTACCTGAACCACCATGAGACTGACCTGAATGAACATAAAAAATATTACTGAACTTGTATTTTGGAGATGAGCAGTTTAAAATATTCTCTGTGAGAAGGTAAAATTGACTGATGCTCATGTTTCTTCCAGGTAGACTGTGATAAGGAATGAAAATTGTAATACCTGAGCTTCTCTGTCCAATAGGGTACCTACTGGCCACGTGGGGCTACTTAAATGAATTAAAATGAAATAAAACTTAAAATTCAGTTCCTCCATAGCACTAGACACATTTCAAGTACTCAATAAGTACATGTGGTAATGGTCACTGTATTGGAAAAACACAGAAATGCCCTCTTTAGAAAGATCTCCAAATCCCCCTGTCTTTAAGACCCACTTAGAAGAAATAAAGAAGTAGTCATTTGGAGATTAATTTAGGTAAAACACTTCCTTTCTCTGGGTCTCAGTTTAGAGAATCTTTAGTGCCCCTTCTGTCTCTGGAATGTTAGGATTCAACAGCTCTATATAGTAAAATCTTACTGTCTCCTTTTCTCTATAGAGCATTAAGCAAACTACAGCACAAAGAGCCAAATGAGGCCCACAAATGTCTTCCCATCCCCTGTCTCCCCTTCCCCTGCCCAATGTTAAAACAACAACCAACTCAAACTTCAATGCTTTTAAGCAGGTTACATACTCTCCAGCTTATCCAAATCTACAGTGTTGGACTGACTGCTTCATGCAGTAGCCTGCGTGGCCTCTGCGGATGTCTGCATTAACTATGGAGTATAAAATATTTACAAGCACTTTGATGAGGACACTATTCTAGAAAATTATACATTCATATAAACTGAAAGTAAACTTATGCATTCTTAGTAGAAATACTAGTATAGCAAAAAAAGTACCCAGGGTACAGGTTTTTTTTCTTTATTTTTTTAAAAAGAAATTATGATTTAACACTACCTCTTAGCAGGTGAGTACATATTCTATTTTGCTTTAAGATGATCAAATCTATCATTAAGCAATTAAAAAAAAGCAACAGCGCCACTTTCATCAAAGTCATAGCAGCAGAACCTCCCCTTAATTACCCGGTTTGCTGCAGATAATTAATAAACACTATTCCCAGAGCCCTCAGACATCAGTCAAGGAAGCTGTGCTATCAATAATGATGCTCTGGCATGAGCAGGTACTATGTAAATTGAGGTTGTTAAACAAAAGGAACCATGTTAATTACAGCTCCATTCAAAAATGAGAATGAATCAGCTCTATTCTATGAAACAAGACCAGAGCCCCAGGAAAGACATTCCCTTTTCACAATTCAGTGTAAAAGTCAGGAGATGAAGTGGCAGACAACCTGAATGGGCAAAACTGTCAAAACACATCCCAAAGGCTCACTTGTGGAATGTACCAAACACGCATTTACTTAACAGACAAGAAAGACATGAACAGCATCGTCCAGATCCCCGGGTTGAATGAGTCACTCATTCTGAAAACAAAACAAAAAGTGCCGTACACTATTGACAAGTGCCTAGAAAGTAATTAGAAAGCCTTTTGAGAAACCATTCCAGGCAGAGCTGTGAACTGTACACATTTCTATCACTGAATGTACAACATTCTAATTATCTCCTTATTCGGAAGTCACAGTTGGGTAGACCGCAGAACTTCTGTAACTGGCAAACATGTTTTGTTTTTATGAAACACAATTTTAAGCATTTCATAACATTGGAAATGATATTAAAAAAAACAACCCAGGAGATTTCATATAGAAAGTAGACTTCTAGCTTCTTTCACAATTTGGAAGATGAGCCTGCACTGAGTCCCCACTCCCACATGTACTTGAGTTGATCATGGTTGCTGCGAAAAGTAGGTAATCCGAAGATGACCTACTCCCAATCTCCCTTCCCGTCAGCCCACCACTCACATACACTTATGGCATAAAACATATTTATGTTCAGAGCCGAATAGAACACTTCGCTCAGTGTTTTGGCAAATAAAACCACAGAAACTCAATGTTATGTGTGAATACAACACGATACCAGGATCACTGGCCTTCTCTTGATATTTCCTCCCATGGTCCTAGTTTGAATTGAAGCTAGAAGGGAAAGATGGCCTGAAGGGCAGAATCACTCCTCTCCTTTTGATTCAGGTATGAGGCAATAGATGCATGTCAATATATAAACACAGGTAATAGACACACATAGCTTGTAATCTTCAGGTTTAAATACCGAAAATCATTGAGATCACGTCAATTTGAAAATATGAACTGGTTTCCCTCACTTAGCTTAACGTTTTCAGGGTTCATTCATGTTGTAGCAGGTATCATACTTTTTGTGTGTGGCTGAATAATATTCCATTGTATAGATTAACCACATTTTGCTTATCCATTCATCTATTGATATTTTGGTTGTTTCTACCTTTTGGCTATTGTGAAGAGTACTGTTATGAACATCTGTGTACAGATATTTGAATATATGTTTTCAGTTCTTTTGGGTATATGCTTAGTAGCAAAATTATTAGATGATATGGTAATTCTGTGTTTAACTTTTTGAGAAACCACAAGACTATTTTTCACATTTTACATTCCCACCAATAATGCACAGGGTTCTAATTTCCCCTTTTTAAAATATAGTGACCCTAGTAGGTGTGAAGTAGCACCTCATTGTGGTTTTGACTTGCATTTCCCTAATGACTAATGATGCTGAGCATCTTTTTTTCTGTGCTTATTGGCCATTTGTATATCTACTTTGGAAAAATGTCTATTCAAGTCCTTTGTCCATTTTTAAATTGGCTTGCCTTTCTGTTGTGGAGTTCTAAGAGTTCTTTATACACCCCTAGATGCTAGACCTTTGTCAGATATGTGGTATGTAATGTACCTCTCATTCTACAGGTTGTCTTTTCACTCCCTCCATAGTGTCTTTGATGTCTAGAAGTTTTAAATTTTAATAGAGTCCAATTTACCAATTTTTTTCTTGCGTTACTTGTAATTTTGGTGTCATATCTAAGAATCCATTGTCAAATCCAGGTCATGAAAATTTAACCTCATGTTTTCTTCTAAGTGTTTTATAGTTTTAGTTCTTGCACTTAGGCCTTTAATTCGTTTTGATTTAAGTTTTGTTTCTGGATCGAGGAAGGAGGCCACAGAGCTATTACTGATTCACACAAAATATTTAGAATTCGTCTGAAAGAAGTTACCATCTTCTTAAACATTTTACATATTTTTAAAAATTCTAATTTGTATCCTAACTTGAAGTCTGGACCAATATTTTCACTGAATCATAAATTAAAAAATTATGTCTTATTCAGTATTTTTTTTCATTATTTTGACCTGAGCACTCTGAAAGCAGACACCTAGATTACAACATGAGGAAGGAACACAGATATATAGGCATACTTTGTTTTATTGTGCTTTTTACATACTGTGCTTTTATTTTTTTAAAACAAATTGTAGGTTTGTGGCAACCCTGTGTTGAGCAAGTCTGTTGGTTTCACTTTTTTCTAACAGGCTCAGATGATGGTTAGTATTTTGTAGCAATAAAGCATTTTTTAAGTAAGGTATGTACATTGTATTTTAGACACAATGCCCTTACACACTTCACAGACTACAGTGTAGTGTAAACATAACTTTAATGTGCACTGGGAAATCAAAAAATTCGTGCGACTTGATTTATTGCAATATTTGCTTTATTGTGGTGGACTGGAACTAAATCTGCAGTATCTTAGAGTTCGGCCAGTGTTGAATAAATGGAAAAAAGAAACTTATTGAGTCTGAAGAGACACAGAACAATGGATACAGGCAGAGGACAGGCCTTGACCATCAATGCTGCTGATTTCAAGCATTAAGAAATACAGAGTTTTGCCCTAGTCGGTTTGGCTCAGTGGATAGAGCGTCAGCCTGTGGACCAAAGGGTCCCAGGTTCGATCCCAGTCAAGGGCATGTACCTTGGTGGCAGGCTCCTCGGGCTCTGGCCCTAGTTGGAGGCAACCAATCAATGTGTTTCTCTCACATCGATGTTTCTCTCTATCTTTCCCTCTCTCTTCCACTCTCCCTAAAAATCAATGGAAAAATATCCTTGGGTGAGGATTAACAACAACAACAACAACAACAACAAAAGAAATACAGAGTTTTGACCTAGAGCAGTGGTTCTCAACCTTCTGGCCCTTTAAATACAGTTCCTCATGTTGTGACCCAACCATAAAATTATTTTCGTTGCTACTTCATAACCGTAATGTTGCTACTGTTATGAATCATAATGTAAATATCTGATATGCAGGATGGTCTTAGGCGACCCCTGTGAAAGGGTCGTTCGACCGCCAAAGGGGTCGTGACCCACAGGTTGAGAACCGCTGACCTAGAGGATGATCAATAGTCAAAAAATATCGGGCAATAAATCATGTTGGAAATTTCGAGAGGAAAACTGAGAAAATGAGAAGATTGGTAAAGGGTGGCTTAGAAATGAAAGAAATTAGCATTTGGAAATAAAAATTCAGAGAGACAAAATAAGTCCGTTTCTTTAATTTTTCAACAAAATGTCTTTCCTGCTATCCACATCACTCGTCCTGAGAGCAAAGTCAACAAACATGTGCCATTCATGCTGCCATTCTTTAATCCCAACACCCAGCAAATAGCACTAACCAACCGCATTTCCCAGAGCACAGAGAGCATTAACCAACCACATTTCCTGGAACACAGAGAGCATTAACCAACCACATTGCCTGGAACACAGAGAGTACTAACCAATCACATTGCCTGGAACACAGAGAGCATTAACCAATCACATTTCCTGGAACAGAGAGAGCACTAACCAACCACATTGCCTGGAACACAGAGACCATTAACCAATCACAATGACCCAGAACAATGCTTGCTTGCAACTAGCCCTGTCCACGCAGTGTGCCAGGCAATCGGCTCCAATTGATCAGGGTGGGCACAGGGGACAAGAACTATTTGCTATCCTGGGGTTCCAGCACTGGGTCTTTTCACTTGACATCAGAGAATACCCACTTTCAGCATCCAGCTAGTCTCTCATTCTGAAATCCTTTGCCATTTATTCCCTTCAAAAGTCTGAGTGAGGGAGAGGACTGAAATTGGAAGGGGACAGCCAAAGGCACAGGGTCTCATCTGGGGTGAGCTTCTTTGTTTAGAATCAGACACATTCATAGAACTTTTAATAAACACAGTTGTGTTGACCTCATTCCAGGCTGACGAAATTAGAATCTCTGGAAGTGGGGCTCAGACATGTATTTTCTTAAAAATTGCCAGAAGTCAAGTTAAACGCTTTGTTAAGGACTGTTGGCTGACATTCCTTAGCATTCTATAATACTACATATCTGGCCCTGCTATAGAAATTTACCCCTTTAACTCTGGGTTTCTTGGACTCGAAAGATTTACTTAAGAAATTATGAAACAAGGAATATTTCCAAGATGTCTCAGTTAAGTTGATTTCAAGGATAGGATTCATCACATTTCTTAGTGTCTTATTTAAAGACCACCACCACACTTCTTCCTCTTCCTGATTTAAAAACATTTTTTTTTACCATACAGGAAATAATTCATTTTTACTATGAATAATGTAAGCTATGTAATCCAACATATTTTTTTCTTTGGCCTGAATCCTAGGAAGCTCTGGTGAGTTTAATCCTTAATTGTTACAACATTATTCTAGGATTTTTTATACAGCAAGCCCTTCTCCCATACCACAATGGTCCAAATCTCTCCTTTATTTCTTGGCTTGACCTCTGTCCTGGGTTAATATTTTCTGCTCTTGGTATGCCTACCTGGTCTTTTACCGTAAGCCAGTTCTTTTTGTGGAAGTAGATAGGGCATAGATCAATCAATAAACAGAAGTAAGCCAGATTGTGAAAACAAAAGATTCTTGGGCCCCATACCCACAGCTTCTAACTCTGTAGGTCGGGACTGGGGCCCAAGAAGTTGCATTTCTAACAAGTTCCCAGATGATGCTGTTGCTATTGGGACTATGCTTTGAGAACCACTGGTCTAGAGTAGGAGTCTGCAAACTAGGGCTCTGAAGCCAATCCATCCTGTGGCCTGTTTTTGTAAATAAAGTTTAATTGAATCACATGTAAATAAGCCAGAGCAATCTACAGAAAACTAAAATCTAAGGGGGGAGTTTATACTATATCATGGAGCAGACAAAAAGACAAACACATTTTATTCCTGAACAACTCTAAAGCAGAGGTTCTTGCCTTTTAGACACTGACATTTGAGAGGTAGAAGTGAATGAAACCCAACACAAGGGAATTAGTAAACAAATGGAGAAAAGCATAACAAAAAAGGGATAGATGAATTTATGGTATATTCTGGCAGAATTTTAAGGTGAAGTGACCTTGGTATTATTTTTAAACTTGAGATAATGGCCCATGAAAGACCCAAGCCTACAGTATTGTCTTCCTAAAAGGAATAAAAGATATGAAGAAGCTAAATATTCCCTAATATTTATGCTATCCTTCTGGCTTTATTTTAAAAAAAAATTTAAATTGATTTTAGAGTGAGAGGAGGAGGAGGAGGAGGAAGAGGAGGAGGAAGAGAGAGAGAGAGAGAGAGAGAGAGAGAGAGAGGGGAGACATTGGTTGGTTGCCTTCCCTATGCACGCCAACTGGGACTGAACCTACAACCTGGGCATGTCCCTGACAGAGGATTGAACCAGTGACCCTACGGTGTTTGGGATGATGCTCAACCAACTGAGCCATACTGGCCAGGGCTATTCTTCTGACTTAAAAGAAAAGGCTAAATAAATATCGATTTTCATAATTTTGCTCATCAGATGTCAACTGCTGCTCAATGTCAAGAATCATTGGACTTTGTACAATAAAATATCAGTTTGACCTCAGAAGGATAATACATAACCCAATATGCACTTAGAGGCTTTCTTTAGTAAAACTCCTTTAAAAATGTTTACTATTGTTTCCTTTCTTAGCCAGCACTGTGACATTGGGAGTTCCCAAAATACAGAATGAAACAAAGCCACTATTGTTTTTAAATACAATAGAGAATTTATTAGGCTTCATGGGCAAGACTGTATATTGAGCACATTAGCAAGATGCTAAGAAGAATTTTTAATTATATCTCAACAAGCTCTAATAGGTAACTGCTAAAATCAAGTCTTTAAAAAAAAACTTCCATGTAAGAGTATTAACAAGTTGAGATGGGACTTTTTTGAGGAAAAAAGGCTTGTAGGCTTAAACCCGTGGTGATGAAAAAATGACTTCATTCATTCAATACATATCCAACAAAAGTTTACTGCTTACAGGCGGTGTGTAAAATACAGCAATGAATATTTCCCTCTAGGGAAGAATTTTTATTTTTGCCTACTTATTGCCTGTTTCATTGTATGCCAGGCACCGGTTAAGTACTTGACAGATACTGCATTTAATCTTCACACCACCACCCTATGAAGTGGATTATTATTAACCCCTTCTAACGACAAGGATCTGTGGCTCAGAGAGGTTAAGCCCTTTGCCCAAGGTTGGCCAGTATTCAATACCCACATCTGCTCGATCCCTAAGCCACTGGCACACACTGTGTTTTCAGCAGCCCATAAATGGCCAACATCACAGGCATTCTGGCTGGGCAATTTGGATCCACACTTTGGTCAAACACATAACAAAAAAAGGAAGCTAGACATTTTATGACTTTTTGAATGTCATAAACCAAGTACAAAGATGAGAATATTAAAAAATGACTGCTTCTACGTGAAAGAAAAAAAAAAAAAAGCAAGATGAGTTTTCTAAGGCTCAGGGGCCTCACACATTATGGTCTACGTCCCAGGCCCAGCTGCCTGTTTTCTGACTCCTTTACCCTCAGTTTCAGAGTTCCCCATCCCTTTCCAGGCGTTGTCTTTTGTGAGACATGCAGTGACCACACACTCGTGGAGACAACAATGACTGCTGATGTGAAGGCCACTGACTTCCGAGGACCAGGTTGTCTCGGGTCTGCTTTCATCACCCGTCCATCTACACGGCCTTGGGAATATCTTCGTGGCGTCACTCACGAGGGTGGCAGCCTTGGATGTCACTGAGGGCTCACCCACACCGACGTTCAGATGTTGTTCTAAGTCAGCACTGGCTCACGCACACATCCAAACCCCTTCACATCATCTTTGAATCACAGAATTGGTGTTCTTTGTTCCCACCCGAGGCAAAGAAATCCCCAACTGCCACAGTACTTATTCCATTAAGAAAGATGATGCCAATATCTTCCTATCCAACTTAGACATGGAGCTACTACAAAGTAGTTTGTCAGAATTATAACCTCATCTGAAAGGCCACCTGATAGGCCACTTAAGCATAAAGGAAACTCTGAGGACAGGGCCACTGCCTTAGGCTGACTTTCAGAGCCCGGAGGACTTCCTCCCACCTCTGTCTGCACACTACAGATGGGCTGGCCTTGACTACTGCAGAGCAGTTCTTCAAATTACGTTCAATAGGAAGAGAAGAAACAATAAGCTCTTCAAATCAAAGAAGTGACTTATACAAAGCAATTAATCATATACACAAATGAGAATGAAAGTCATTGGTTAGAAAGTCAAGCTTAGCAGAAATAAGAAAGCATCTTCTATATATTTAATGTAAGCCAAACTTCAGGAAACAGCTAGAGCTATTCTTTAAATTTCTGAAATCCTCACTGGGAGGATATATTTAATGTGAAGGCAGACGGCTCCTCTTCCTGCAGTCAGGTTTAGAGGCAATACTTGAAGGCTTATAAGAAAGCATCCTCAACCTCTGCTAGCAGAGAATGTGTCTTGTGCATCTGTATCCTCCCCACCATGTCCAGCATGCTGCAGAGCCCATAGTAGGTGCTAACTAAACATACGTGATATAGTGCAATAAGCCACACTTCAAATTATTGGTATCAATTCAGTGTTGGGGAATGATATACCTTGAGAACCCAGATGATGCCCAAACATAATGGAACTTCTTTTTTATTTCTTCTTCTTCTTCACACAAACAGAAAGCTCAGGAAGCTGGTGAACAGCTCAGCAACCTAGAGACTGGCTGTGCAGAGCACTCTTTGAATATGAATTAGCAGTGGGTAATGGCAGCATATTGATGAGGTCTCGTGCCGGGTCCTTTCCTCCTGTGAATGCTGTATAATTCATTGCGCGCGCCCTGACCCCAGTGCGCTCCTGTTCTGACAAATCATACTTGATTAAGACAAATCTTTATTAGTTAGCTAGTCAACTTCCCCATTTATCACTGGCAAATCCCATTCTCCTCTTCAGGTGCAGGAAAAGTGACTGAAACCTTATTCCCACTCCCCTCCCCCAGCCCCAGACATCTAAATACAAATAAAATATTTGTTGTACACAGCAAGTACAAACAGACCTCTCAAAGTCTTAACAGATGATTAAACAAATTATTTAATAGGTATATATTATACCCACTTACAAACGGAAACACAGTACACATTTCACCCGAGCCAAAGAATTGTTAATTAGGAATTTATGTTATCTCCTATTTGAACTCCCGTTTGAAAGCAAAATGCCATATTTGAAAAACTACATTACAAAGCTGGAGGCTCAAAATACTGGGGGAAGAAAAAAGACTGCTGAGTAGAGAGAATATTTAAGGTTCCTACCAAAAGAATAACAACAACAAGCCTTTACAAAGGTGAGATGGAATAAGGCAGAATGAATTCAAAATTATTCTTGATTCTTCAGTACCATAGGAAAATGCAACTCCTTTTGAACTGTCTGCAATGTTTTCATGAACTTCAATGCTGGTTTACCCTAAAGATGATTTAATGTAATTAGAGTGGATGATACTCGTTTTAGAGTTTGGTGCACCGAGCAGGTAGCAGGATTGTTCTCCAAAACCGGACAACCAAGCCGTCAGTAACAAAGAAGCACACCGTGTCCTAGGCCTCCCCTGATGTAATAAATAGCATCCTCTGACCAGTTTCAAAAATTCTCTAGTTCCATGGAGGTAGACGTTGGCACAAACCATTAACTTTCTTTACTTAGCGAGAGCAAGACGGAATGAGAATGCATATGGATTTTATTTCTCATATTTTTACTCTTAAACCCTGATTCCAGTGGAGAAGGGAAATCTTTTCACTTTTTTCATAGGAAGTTACTAAATCAATCCAGACGAGGAATTCATGTATAATTTCTATATAGGTTATCTCCTTGTTTCCTTTAAAAACAATGCAGAGACCAATGAGTAATAGAGGAACTATTTTAAAAAAAATTCCTATGTGAGATCCTCAATATTATGCTCTAATGATAAACAAATCTACATATAACTAATGGAGCAAACCCCACTTTCAGTATTGACAACGTCAATGGAATGCCATTTAACACTATAGAGTGTGCATGTCATAGTTTACCTTAGTGGTGTCCTTTAAGTGTTAAATGGAAAGTAACGTTCAAAAACATTTTTTATGTTGGGGCTGTGTTCTATTTGCCAAAATCTTCCGTTTAGAAATTGCGGATACATCTTGAGAAATGAGGTCAGAGCTTGGCATGAGAGACTTCAAAAAGAATACCTAGCACAGTGGGAAAGAGTGTGTTGATGATTTTATAAGCAGACTGACTCTGATTATATGTATGGATTCAGAAGGGATCATGCGTCCACAATCCCTCCCCACTTTATGGGTCCTTCATCACGACCTCCAAGCACTGGACAAATACTCTGGAAGTGAGAACTATCACGGTCCCATCAGAGAATCTTGATCTCACTTGGGGGTGAGCTGGAAGATGAGGAGGAGTTTACAATATGCCCATGGAAGCAAACGAACAGTTTTGCAGCCCCTTTCATTCATCCATGGATAGGTTCTCCATTCTTTTTTCTTCTTCTTGGAAATACTAATGAAAATTAACTCCCCCAGAAAGGCTAAACGATTTGCCTGTGGACACAAATTTTACATCAGAGGTAGGATTATAATTCAATCCAACAAAGATCACTGAGCGCCAACCACGTGGCAGGCACCATGAAGATATAAAGAATACAGTGTGTTCCCAACGTGTAGCAGCTCACAGTTAATGGGGTAGAATGATGTGAAAATCGCCACCACCACAACGAAGCATAAAACACTGTGCAAGTGATAAACAGAGGAATGCACCAAATGTGTTGGATCAACTAACATAAAAACATGGTTCTCTCCCCTAACTTGTTCGTCACCTTCGCGGGTCCCCAGGAATCCACAGTTCATGACTGCCCCCCCCCCCAAGCTTCTTGCCTCCACACGCATACTCACCTGTCTCACAACAATGAAGATGTGTTCTGACATAATTTAAAAACTGAGTGTCTACCGATAACCTAACAATTACAATAGCATAACTGACACTCTACTGTGAAACTCACATTTCTTTTCAAATCTTAGAAGACAAAGGTAAGGACCTATGGAAAGAATGATTCCTAATTGTTTTCACTGTAGCTTCAGAATTGACATAATACTGGCCTGAAAACAACTGTAAATAATAGATACTTAAAACAATGGGATGGGTTGTTGGATATTCTACAAAGAAGATTTTATTTCTAGCAATATTTGCAGGTAAAAATGCTGAAAGGCATCTGGTCTGGCCACTCCTACTTACAAACTACATCTATCATCCAGTGGCACATACATCAAAGTGGATGATACGAAGATAGTATTCTCTCCTGTCTACCCACTCCCCATCTCTGGCACCCGGTAACCAAAAAGCAATATATGGCCACTTGGTGTTATTTCTTTTCCACATAATGCCTGGTGCATAATACATGCTTAATACACACTCCCTGGATGGATGGATGGATGCTGGGAAAGTCAAGAGGAAAAAAGGTAGGAGTGCAAAGAAAAGTAAAAAGAAGAGAACATTAAAAGCAAGAAAGGTGAAGAGGGTGGAGGTAGTAAAGAGACATGTTCTAGGCACTAATCAATAGAATTCTGGAGTCAGCAGTTGGGGGTTCGATTCGATCACTGCAGAAAAGCAATTTCTCTAAATGGCATGTTAGGCAGAGCTTAGATTAGAATCCAGACTTCTTAACTCTTAATTTCATATCCTACGTAACACCCGATACACAAGTAGAAAGTTCAAGACCATGTAATCAGTGTGGCCTCCTTATTAGTCAATGAATGGCCCTGAGGCATAGGCCTTAAAATAGCCCTACCACTTCTGCAATCCTGGCTGAAATGCTAGGGAGGCAGAATTCCACCAGGGAGAATCCCACACAGCAGTTTAGTGATGCTATCTGAAACTAGACAGAAATACCAACGATCTACCCATTTATACCTATAATGAGTAATTGGGTCAAGACAGGTGGCAGCGGGGAGAAGGAATGGACTTTTTCTTTACAGTTCACTTATTTGGATTGTATTTAATTTTAGGAGAATGATTTAAGTAGGTTACATACTCAGTTATTGTAAGGCGATTATTGATTCATTCAACAAATATTTACTGAATGCTTACTATGTCCCAGGCATGGGAATCAAAAACCAAATATGGTATCAGATGATTGTAGTGAGCTATGAGGCAACCCATGGTTCTTGAAAAGTGAAAGTTAAGAACATCTAATATTATAAAATCCTTGTGAGTGAACAGTTGAGATTACTTCCTCATCTACACATCTTAATAGAATACTTTCATAGGATGTGGGCTTTCAACCTGCAAACACATTCCTAGAAAGCAAAAGAAATACCAAGGAATTGTACTGTATTATTGGTCTGCTCAACTACCACGGAAACGAAACTAGTCCTTACCATGGCATTATTTTGCCATTGTGTTTTGGGTTGGTAAGCCCATATAATCAGATATTCTAATGCAAATACTGGCTAGAGAAACCCAATTCCGCTGCAAATTTTCAGAATGTGTTAAAATTGATGTCAATGTCTCAGTAATTTCGCAGTTTAAAAAACAGTCAGAAATGTAATGACTACACTATACTTGATTAAAGCATTTACAGCTCTAATCAAAAACTGACAGCAAGATCAAAGATGTTAACTTAAATCTCTCCTCTAATTATGTTTAAAATGCCACACCTCAGGCCTGTCTCTCCTCTTCTTTTTCAAACCAAATTCTGCTTAAGAAAGATCTAACACTTCTTAACAGTTCATTATCCAATAAAACTATTCAAAGCTTAAAAGCAATCTACACAATTAGTCAGGACCTCAGGGAGTCCACCGGTAGTCTTTATTACAGGACTTCATATTAAAACACCTTAATTATATTTGTCAAATGGATTTCATTAAAACCCATCGTCACTTTAATTTTCATATTTTGACAGTGCTGGCACAGGCATTATTACCACCTGCCAGGCTAGGAACTACAACAAAATTGTCAAATTCCTTCGAATCCTAAGCAGTTTCTTTTGTACCTGACTGATAGTTTTCCCTGTGTGGGAAATCTATGGCAATCAGAATTAAAATGCCTCTGCTTAAATTCTACTCTAAGCATATATGTTTCTTGCAGGTGCAGGCAAAACAAACTCCCTCCGTGCGGGTTTGCCAGGTGCACTTTCAGAGGGCGATGCACAGACTTCGCAGTGTATCTGAATAGCAAAGCCCAGACATCAAACAGAATGCACTATGATTCAATCACATCACAACCATCAGGACTTGAAAGCCAGGATATATATTTTTTTTACCTCCTATTCATTATGCTGCCATATTTCATAAAATATACGGTGTTCCTGGCCATTCACTTGAGATTCAATTGTATTTTCATTTGCCACTGTGATTTAGACTATTGAAATAGCAAATGGAAAAAACACATACATCCCTTTCTTTTCAGCTATGCAACGTTCAATGTCAACAGCGATTCAGTGTTTGCAGCATTTGCCTAACTCAGTAAGTTATGCAACTTTAGGGAAATGGAAGTGGGCGCACTAATAAGCAAAGCATACTTGTTTGTTTTTCTCTTGATTTTCCAAGTCTTTGGTAGCATATGCGATGCAGAAAGAGAATTCCTCAATGATCCTCCCTTTATATTACGACACTAAAAGTCTATTTTTCAAGAACAGGAATAGGAAAAATGAATAGATTTTTTTTTAACCTAACAGACTCATAAGATATAACAAAGGAGAGAGGTTTCTGGCCTATGTCTAACACACTTCAGGGCTTTGTACAATGGTCTCAAGAGTAATAATCACCTTGCTTTATGAATACTTTAAATCATAGTAAATGGTCTTGGATTATTTTGAGTAAAGCTGGAGTTTTAAAGATGTACTTACAAAATAATAAGACATTTAAAAATTATAAACGATCACTGACTTACATGCCTCACAATGTAATATAATTGAAATAGAAAACATGCACAGAGAATTATGTGTAGGAGAAATGCATTTAAATACAGTTCCAATGTCACTGCTGCCTAGAAGCCTTTCGTGATCAGCACTGCTGAATGTTTCTCTCTTCTCTAGACTCGATCGATTCATTGCCTGTACCACAATGACGACACACATCCTAAGGTTTGGCATGTTGGTCTACTGTAACCAACAACCTCAGGGCAGGGAATAAATCTCACCCATCATTCATCCCACCTCATAAATGGTAGTCATTTGGCATATCTACCTCTACGTATCTATTGATATAGAGATATACAGAGACCGAGAGATAGATATATGGATAAATAGACAGTATGCTTATGAGTATGTGTATGAGTCAATATTTGGAATTCCGTTGAACACAAAATTTATAGAAAAGCTCCAAAATTCATATGTCAAAAAAATATAAGAATCATCAACTCCTTTTAAATTTTTATCAAATGTCACTCTAATCTTGAACCATAAATCCTTCACATTTGTCCCATCTCTCCCTTGCTGACCCTCAGCAACTCTGCTTGGATTGGCTGGTCGCCGATGAAACTGATGAAGGAGGCAGGTCAGAGGGACACCGCTTAGACATTTTGCAGTGGGATCAGGATTCTTTTCTAAAGAGCTCCTAAGCTGCTAGAAAGCACATTCCAATGCAACCAGTTAATAATTTATTTGAAGCCATTATTATTAATAATCACAGAACACATGGATTTTTCTCATTAGGAAAAAAATGGAAACAATCTCCTATTTTAGAACTGCTCCTAGAGGGACAGTTCAAAAATGAGGCCAGATGTGGTCTACATTCTGGAATATTTGAAGTTTATTTGATCGAAATAGAGACCTACAGACACACTGCTGACACAAACATCACAAGCACATATACGTTTATGAATACTGCATTTATTACATTTTAAACGCATTATGTGCTAACATGGTGCTCAAAGAGTGATTCTGGTAATTTGAGAATCTTTCTGTCTTAACACTGTGCTATAAATTGTAACTTAATGGTTCTCTGGCTCTGGTCATTCATAAAGATTGACATGGTTCCTGTCTTTTTCTCATCCATTTGTGTTCAAAGAGGTACAGGAATTAGCTTGGAGACTGAAAACTCTACGTGGTTTATACAATGGACCGACACAGGGATGTGTCAAAGGTGGTTTATAAAAGGGGCAGCAAATAAAACACCCCTGGAAGTTTGGGTAATCTCGTTTTCCCACTATAAAGGGATAATTAGGGAATGGTGAGGAGGTACCTGGAGGAGACAGGGATACCAAAGGTAACAGGTAGAGATGATCACTTAGGCGAGACCTTCTGCAAGTGAGACGTTGGTACTGAGGCTGGGACCCTTCCCAATTCTTGCTGGCATTTCTGCCTGAGACCATGTCTACATTATCAGGACTGACAACCTCTACTCCTTGCTAAGGTCATCTCCACTCTTGAGCCCACCTGCCATTCACATCATCATCTGGTCACTTACTATGGCCTCTGCCAGTTCCTCCAGCACCCCCAGTTTTTGAGTGCATGCCCAGGTGGGAGTCCCCAACCTTTCTGAATTGGGCAGCATAAGGAGAGTGGCTGCTCTGGTTCTCCTCTTATCAGCAGCAAGCGTGTGGTGTCTGAGGGAGGGGGTGGGAGGGAGGTGATGTGGGACATATGGGACCACGGGAGCCTGCAGGAGGACTGGAAGGAGAGCTGCAAAGGCTTTCGAACGGTGTGATCAGAGAGAGAGCCCGAAGTGCCGGACTGACAGCTCTCCGAGCCTGCTCAGATACCGCGTTTTCTTACAGGAAAAAAATCCACAACTTTTGCTGTTTCCCCCCTCCTTTTAGACTGTTTACCTTGAAAAAAAACACACACAACAAAAAACTACTGTCTTTTCTGTAATAGTTCCAAGACAACAAAGCAATATTTACTATTCTTTTGAAGTTATAAAAAAAACAGCCAATGCGAATAAGCCTGATTGTCCATTGTCGGCTAGAAACTGAGACTGGTGCCTGCCTATTGAGTAATTTGGATGCTAAACCAGGGCCTTCATCACCATCTTTCTGGGGCCCAGACAACAAATGACCTAACATCTCTTTCTGGACCGGAGCCCTGTATTTTGCATTCAGACTACCCTCAGGGCTACTCCTCTCTTATACACAAAAGAATACAGAGTCTCTTTAAATAAAGCCACTGCCTCATTCAATAGTTGGCCAAATGAAGGGCCAATATTAAAACACTTTAGCTACATTTTCCTATTGGGAGTCAACATCAGAGCCCTTAACACAGTGCACTAATCAAGGAGAACAAATCACTTACGAAGTGGAACAACCTGATCCAGTTAAATATTTATCTCTGGAAGCCAGTGTGTGTGTTGGTGGAGTGCTGAGATCCTCCTGCCCCACCTCAGGGCTCCGCAAGGCCAGATCCCCAAAGGAGCTGGTGTGCCGGCGCTCTGTGAGGGGTGGTGATGGTGGGGTGGTGTGTGTGGGGGACTGGGAAAGCCACGGGCAAAATAAGATTTTAGTCCGATTCAAAGGCTGACTACTATGACTTCTGATAAATGGGGCAGTTTCTGCTATTTTTTTTTTTTAAAAAAACAACCTCCCATGTTTCATTCCTAAAACCAGATTTTATGCTTCACAGGTAGATAACATTCTAATGGCATTGGTCTTCAGGGGTGGGCAAACTTTTTGACTCGAGGGCCACAATGGGTTCTTAAACTGGACCGGAGGGCCGGAACAAAAGCATGGATGGAGTGTTTGTGTGAACTAATATAAATTCAAAGTAAACATCATTACATAAAAGGGTACGGTCTTTTTTTTTTTTTTAGTTTTATTCATTTCAAACAGGCCGGATCCGGCCCGCGGGCCGTAGTTTGCCCACGGCTGGTCTAGATACTGCTATTAACAGATATCCTAATATGACATCTTCCATATCTCTAATAGTATTTTTTGGTAATAGAAATACAAAATAAATATTTAATGTGATGAGCATTTAAAAATAAAAACTATTTAAGAGATATTCTCATATTCTACACAAGTGATGGCAAACCTTTTGAGCTCGGCGTGTCGGCATTTTGAAAAACCCTAACTTAACTCTGGTGCCGTGTCACATATAGAAATTTTTTGGTATTTGCAACCATAGTAAAACAAAGATTTATATTTTTGATATTTTTTTTATATATTTAAATGCCATTTAACACAGAAAATTCAACCAAAAAAATGAGTTTGCGTGTCACCTCTGACACGCATGTCATAGGTTCGCCATCACTGTTCTACACACTTCATTCTTCGGGTTAAAGAAACATAATTTCATCTTTTTATGTGAACTCAAGTGGCCCTTTTGATTGTTACTCTTCCAAGTCCCCAGCAGACAGTGGAAGGCGATGGTTATTTCTAACTTCCTGGTGAGGAAAGGCTGCACGAAGGAGGTAGATAACCTTCCCCCTGTCCCAGGTGAGGAACAGATCATGAAATGATGTGTTGTCTCCTGGTCTATGTTTCAGTCTTCAGGGAAGAAAGCTCGCACAAACCACATCGGCAGTACAGTTTCTGGAACTTTGTTTGGCTTCATCCTAAGAGCTGAGAGTCATGGAGGATTTCAAACAAACCCTCCTAGCAGCCAAAACAAAGTATTAGACGAAGCTGACCATTTTTTAAAAATAAATATTCTCAGATTCTGTATGTACTTTTTCAATGTCCTAAGTTTCTCATATTTCAATATCAATTCAGAGGTAAACAGAATTGCTGCCAGGCCTTCCAAGTATTTTAGGGCTTCTGTGGGATTCGGAAGTAAAACAAGTCACATAATGCAGTTCTTAAACGTTTCACTGAATAAGGTATTAATGCATATGTATTAATGCTAAATTTCATTAAAGAGTCAGTTGTGTAGCTTCTAGGAATGAGTGTGCCAAAAGGGTGATGTTCACATGAGGAGGGACGTACAACATGTTCGAAGACCTACCCATTTTGAAATTTTGAAAACATCACTATTATAGAAGAACTATCCAATTAGCATCTGTCTATGTGATTCATCAAAAGAATAAACATCAGAAAATCAACGTCTCTGATAAGTCCAAAAGCTCAGTGCTTAAATAATATTTTGCTTTTTATAATTATGTCAACTTTGATTATGCATTTTTTATTGTCAATGAAATTTGGTAATAAAAAGGGAAAGCTTTAATTGAAATGCTTGTAAAATCCTCTTACTCGGAGAGTTTGTGTGAGTTGATTAATTAAGAAACTTTCACAGTTTTCATATTGATTGCCTCTGTGCTCCCGGACTTCCTGTCTGATGCTCACGCACAGAGTAAAAGTAAGAACTAATGGATGTAACAAGACGTAGGATTGCTCGACACAGATTTCACTTTGATAAATTGAGTGGATTCTGCCCCCCTCTCTTTTGGAGTATTTATCTGTTATTCAATTTTGTAGAAAGAAACAAGCTTTTAAAATGCTGATTCATTTGCTTCAATGTTATAATTTCACCAAATGTTTTTAGGAGATAAGATCTCCTATATCTAGTATACTTTTTATTTATGACATTAAACTGTTTAAAAACAGCACTGGAAAAACAAACTTGTTTTGCAAGAACTAAGACAAAAGGAAATGTTAGTATCTCTACTCTAAATCTCTGCAGCAGAAAATATGAAAGAAATAGAAAATTTCTGCCTGCCTTTGGGTGTTGAAATACATTGGTGCTATGATTTTTCAAAGATCCTTAGAAAGGTTTAAAATATGGGAGCTCAATCTACTTAACAGTAAAGTTAAATATTTCCTTATAATATCACTGAAAAGCATTGTAGGGAATTTTATGTAAAAGGTTTGATTTCAAATAATGAAAATATATTTTTATTCTTGATTAGTCTTTCCTGCTCCCACTAAATGTTTAGGGGGGGTTATAAGATAAAATAACTAAATATTTATGATGTCACTAGAAGATAAACTTAAAATTTTTTCGTTTGTTTGTTTAGGAATTTGCCCCCTATAGCAAGTCAAGATACTTCTGTCTTCCTTTGAACCTTTCAGCATATTTGTCCAGCATGATTTTTTCATTCTCTTTTATCCCCGGGCTCTCAATGCTTAAATAGCTCCCTCCCCTGTACAGCTTTGCACCCATATCGATCAGCCTAGGCTGGAAGTGACTACGAGGCATTTTCAATAATCAGCCCAGCTGTTCAGAGAGCTTCTTGAATATAACCCTTAGGTAAACAGCATAATACGCTGAGAACTCTCCTGCAGCAACCAGCCCTTCTCGGCGATCTCACAGATTGCTATTAAGGCTTCACTAAACAAAGACCTTAATTCTGATTTTAACAATGGAGACTAAAGGGTAATTCAAACAAATCCCATCTTTGATTCACACATGTAGAAACTATAAGGGGTCCCCCCCACCATATGCTTGCTTATCTGATTAATTCAAAAGCATGTGTGTCAAGAAAACCATTTTTAGAGTACCCCAAAGGAACTGTATGCAAGGCAATTTTTTAGGATTACCATTGTAATCCTCACATTCAGATGGAAGTTTATTCACTTAGACTTTATCTATCTTTATGTAATGTATAGCCAAGAAATAAAGGTGCAATTACTTATAATTTTGCATGACTCCTGAATGTCCTCTTTGCGGAAGAATTAAATGCTAAAGAGCAAGGGAGACTTTTACATAGCACTGCTAATTGTGATTTCCTGCTGACATGCAACGAGGGAGCCGTAACAGAAGCACCGAGAAATGGACACTATATATAAAGTGAAATGTAAAAATAGCGTGAGGTGGCCATGCAGCGAAACCTGTAATGTTCACACCCTGCAGTGGGTGAGGAGTAAACATCATAAAAGTAAATAGCATTCCAAAATAGATGGCACCTATTAAATCTTGTGAGTCCCCGAATTGTTTTGCTTTTAGAAAAAGAAAAACCAAATAAAAGCTAGCTATAAACAATTCCTAATGTTTCTATTGGAACCATTCAAAAAGGCTTTCAGGTCATTCTTTAAGTGAAACATAGTTGTCTGGTTCAAGCTATTCTGAGAGGCAGTAAGTACTCGGGGGCCCCTAGGTTCTGGAAGAATACACTAGTCTTCTGATAAATGAGAAATGTGAAATGCTTCCTGGGTTTATGACCCACCTCAAATACCATATCCATGACAGTAAATCAGAGTGATCCTGTTTTGATTTGATTTTCTTTTGGTTGTTATTGGTTTTGTTTTGGTTGTTTGTTTTCTCTTTATTTTAGGAGAGAATAATTGGCCCCTAGCATTTAATTTATACCTACTGTGCCCTGTAATAATTATGCCAAAGAACAAAAGACACAGTCTCTTGCCCCTGATGGAGTTTATAATCTATGGGGAAAAAAGGGACTCTGCCTTCACCCCGACATTAGGGTTCAATGGAGGAAGAAAATTAACAAGTGATGACAGTAGGTACAAATAACAGTGTTAAGCAATATTAATTGCAATCGTGTAGTGCTATACATAGTCCTGATATTGAAAAAAAATTCAAACACTTGAGTTGGTTACAAAATGCCACTAGCTGAAGCTTTATCATCTTTAAGAGAAGCAAGCAGTGGAGTTTGAAAGACATTGTCCACACGTGAATCTCTGCAGCCTGTCAACTGTGAGCCAAGCACTGTTCCCAGCCTCAGATCTTTCTCCCTTCCTCATCTCAACCCGTAAGTGTTGGCAGTTCAAGTTCTTACCTCGTATTTCTTCCCCACATTCTCCAAGTAATCTCCTTCAAGATCCTCATTCACTTCCATCATGTTTAAATATCATCCTCTTTCTATGCTTAATCTGTTGTAGCCTATTTCAAGTTTTACTTCCTATTTCCTATTAGATGCTGGATATTTCATCCTGGTGGTATCACCGATTACTTAAATCCAACAGGTACAAAATGAAAACCCATCTTCTCACTATGCGCCTCTTCCCATCAGGGAAGGGTAGGAAAATCAAGGTGGGGGGGTCTCCCAGGACTGACACATACCAATTCATTTGAAATCTCACTTTATTTTGCTTCCCATTTTGAACCTTCCTCTGAAATCTCTCTCCTTTTTGCTCCTTCTTTTCCATTCCTGCCATGGTGACCTCTCACACCAACTAGTGCCTGCTTCCTTATTGGTGTCCTTGTCTCCAACCATCAATACATCCTGATTGCTTAATCTGCCTAAACCACCAGTCTGGTCATGCTCAGAACCCTTTAATTGCTCACCAAGTGAAATGCAGGCCCTAAGCTAGTGTTCAGAAACTTTCAGAAATTGGGCCTAAATACTCTCTCAGGCTTCTCTTCGAATTATCTCGGGCATATATAGTTCAGGTTCTACTCCGGGGTTTCTCAGCCTTGGTACCTACTGATGTTTGGGGCTGGATCATTCTTTGTTGGGTGAGAGAGTCTGTCCTGTGCATTTTAAGATGTTTAGCAGCGTTCCTGCTCTCTACTGACCAGTTGCCAGTAGCAGCACTTCTCCCAGTTGTGACAACCAAAAACGTCTCCAAACACTGCCGCATGTCCCCTGGGGGGTCAAAACCAGCCGTGGTTGAGAACCACTGTTCCAGTCAGATTGGACGGGGGCCCCTCTGAGCCTTTATCCATATGATTCCCTGTCTGAAACGCCTCTAACAATCTCTACTCCTTAAAATCCTGCTCACTGTTTCTAATTCAGCTAAAACACTGTCTATATCATGAATTCTTTTGCATTTGTCCCTGCCAAAGAGATCTCTTTCTCCCAACCTCCTAAGCACTCGGTCTTGCCTGGACAGGATTCACCTGCCTACTTTATCTTCCCTACCAGAGTGCAAGCCGCTTGAGAGCAGGATCTGTGTCCCTCTCATTCCCCCAAAGGGATCGGCACAGTGCTATGAGTGAAGGTGCCCCCAGCTTTCTAAACCTTGCAGTTGTAAGACAATGGCAAGAGAGTCACAGAATGAGCTTCTCTACTTGCTCATTACCAAGGGCAAGGAAGAAGAGGCACAAATCTTGACACTCAATCTAGGGTTCACACCCTGGAGAAACAGGCGGTCAATTCTGAGGGATGGATTACAAATTGATGGCAAACTTAATGAAGAGCAGACAAAACTGTGTAAGAAGGCTTAAGTGTCTTCTGGAACAGGCATATATGGCAGGTATATAAAAAAGTCATTAGAAAGTTTACAATGAAGATAAGGATGTGGAAGATTGAGTCAAAAAAGACAATTACATAGAAAGTTTTTCAACAGCCTGTCTAATGAAGAACTGAGTGATTAAGACAAATACCCTGACCAGCTACCTGGTTACAGGGAAATAAATCTTAGAAAGCAGATTCTCCAGAGAGCTCAGACACTTTACATTTAGTTTTTAAAAGGGGAAAAGATGAAATTTGTGCTTAGTTGTGTGTGGTGTATGTATGTATGTATGGGGGTATTGGGAGGGAACGGTATGCTATTGATAAACTTTGGAGAAAGAAACCATCTGTACTGTCAAGTGACTTAAAACTTGAGGCACAATCTGAAGCAAGAATTAAACAGCACCGTGTAGTGCAGTCAACACCATGAGACAGGGTGCCTTCAGGGCAACACACACTGCTGCTAGAAACACCAACCAGAAAATGGACAATCAGGATCTCAAAAGAGATGAGTCACCCAGAGGGTCTCTGTAGGACCAGCCTCGGTTCTTAGCCTTGAACCAATGTGGTCTTGCCACGAGCAAGGAAAAGGCTGCACAGCTCCACAAAGTCAATTCCAAATACATAAGCCACTGGAGCATATTTCCTACAGAATAAAGACTGAAAAGAAAATGAAGGCTGAGGAATGAAAGTAAAGGCGCAACAAAAATGTTCACGTAGCCGATCTTGCATACATACTTGCAAGTAAAAGGGAAGAAAGGCCCATCCCTGGAAAAAAGATGTCTGGATAAACCACTAACAAAGGAAGTCAGGAAGACCCCTTCATTTCTAATTATGAGTTAACTGAGATTGTTTTCTTTTGTGAGCTGACGGTCCTGACATTTTGGCTTATTTTTTTTTTAAATTAATTTCAGAGAGGAAGGGAGATGGAGAGAGAGATAGAAACATCAATGATGAGAGGGAATCATTGATCGGCTGCCTCCTGCACACCCCACACTGGGGATCCAGCCTGCAACTTGGGCATGTGACCTGACCGGGAATCCAACCACGACCTCCAGGTTCATAGGCCGACACTCAACCACCCAGCCATGCCAGCCACATGACATTTTGGCTTTTAATTTGGCCTAGAACCATCTTGATAACACTCTTCAATTACATCAATTTAGTAAACTGCTAGTCGCAAGCTCTTATGTCCATGAAATCAGAGAGAAGCTGGGAGGCCCAGGAACAGGGATAAAATGGGAGAGGCATTTACTGAAGTTTGGCTAAAGAGTCAAGGGAACTTCTGAGTGACACATTTGCATAATGCCAGTGCTCTCGGGATGAGGGATATTACTGTCAGGGGCAATGTCCTCACTATGGTCCTCCACTCTCTTCCCTGACTTCCTCTGGGCTGCTCAGATATTCTGCTGTGTTGTCCCAACCCTTGGGCTTTGCTTCTTGTGTCTTCGGATCAGTGATCTTTTCTTAGTCACATGCTGATGTGAGGTGAACAGAAATTATGGGATCTGCAGCGCTCCCAACAGGCTTGAATGAGGAGAGCAGCTCTACCTGGGAGAATTCAGAGGTTGCCTCATAGGATTCTGGTGAAGCACAAAGCACAGAATTTACTTACAGGGCTTGGCCCAGTGCCTGGCACATCGGGAATGCTCAATAAACATTAGCTACCATTCCTCTCCCTATTATTATGTAAGTCCCTATAATTCTCCATGACCCACCATATGCTCTGGACGATGCTGAAGACCCAGAAAAGCGACTCTCATCCCCCTCAGACCTCCTTTTTATAACAGAAGTTTCTCATGCCTCTTTACAACTTGAAATGAAATTCAGAGCTAATATAATCTCCAAACACAATTATTTTTTTCCCTATCAGTAATTACTTTATTTTTTTTATTGTTTAAAGTATTACAAATAGTAGTACATATGTCTCCTTTTTTCCCCCACTGACCTTCCCCCAGCCTCCCCTACCCCCCAGCACATGCCCTCACCCCACACACAATTATTTTTAAAAATCAACATGATGTCCTAAGTACAATATAAAGAAAATATACAGGAAAATAATTTATAATAAAATGTATATCTTCTTTTTTTTTTAATCCTCACCCGAGGATATTTTTTCCATTGATTTTTTTTTTCTTTTAGCAAGTGGAAGGGAGGGAGGAGGGAGGAGAGAGACACATTGATTGGTTCCTCCCATTTGCACCCAGACTGGGGCCGAGGATTGAGCCTGTAACCGAGGTACGTGGCCTTGACTGGGAATCAAACCAGCTACCCTTCAATCCACAGGTCAATGCTCTAACCACTGAGAAAAACCAGCCAGGGCTAATATGTATTTCTATATGTAAGTGTGTAGTTCTACTATACTAGCAGAGATAGCAAGGTAGGTATATGTTTGTACCTATGTATAAAATTAACATAAATGTGACAGCCACATATGCAATCCAAAACCTGTGCATTCTAATGATGACTCAAATATCATAATCGAATTACCATGAACATTGTACTCCAAACTTCCCACTGCTCCTCATTCCCTTGTTCTCCTGTAGTTAGCAGGGACCAGGTACTAGTTCTGACCAGTGGGCTATGGTCAGAAATAATGTGCCTCCATTTTGGGCCACACCATCGAAGAGCTCGTGCAAAGCCCGTCCACCCTGCCCGAGGTGGCTGGGGACAGCCCCCATGATGGAGCCTGTCAGGCTGAACCCGATTAACTATGAGAGGAGCCTCCTGCCAATGCTCAATGGACTTTCAGCATAAACAAAAAATAAACCTTTGTGTGTTAAGCCAGCAGGATTTCTAGGTTAATTTGTTTCTGTAGCACGACTCTGCCTATCCCTCAGTGGTGACCAGCTCTTTTAAATTAGTGGATTGAAAACTACGCCAAAAAAATACTTGGTGTTTATATGGGAAACTAGGTTCAGATAATTATAAACAGCGTTTTCACCTACATAAATGACCTGTAGGACATTTGAGAGTTCGGGGAGACCTGGGGCTGTCTGTGTTGTGAAAGAATGTCCAAGCATTGCAGAATGTTTATTATTCTTGACTCTTAGCATTGGGACAACCAAAACACCCCCAACAAAGGTTCAAAACTCCCCTTAGAGGAAGAATACCTCCAGGCCAGTAACCTAGAGATAAGATCAACGAGGACTTGACTGGCAAAGTGGATTGTGAAGTTTCATCAAAGGTCACGGATCATAGTATCTTAGAAGACTGAACGAACCTCAAGAACATTACACTAAGAAGCCAGACACATAAGGTCACATATTATATGGTTCTGTTTACCTGAAATATCCAGAATAGATAAACCCATAGAAGCAGAAAGAAGTTGTTGGTGCCAGGGGCTGGGTGGAGCATGGAAAAGGGAGCAATGGCTTAATGGGTATGGGGTTTCCTTTTGGGGTGATGCAAATGTTTGGAACTAGACAGAAGTGATGGTTGCCCAACATTGTGAATGTACTTCAGTGCTAATGATTTATATACTTTAAAATGGTTAATTTTATGTTTTGTGAGTTGTAACATTAAAATTAATAAACAAGGCTAAAAATAATAGTCATTTCTCTATATTTTAAGCTTATAGATTTCAGTCCTCTAACATACTAGAGGGCAGCATAGCACTTTTTTATATGCTTTCTCATATTGTTGTTACAGATATCAGTTTATTTCTTTTCATTTTCTGGTTATTGTGTAAGAAAGTGAGTGGATGCCATAAACTTACAGTGAATAAAAGTTTATGGGGATTGATTATAGGCTGAAAAAGATAATCCAGCCACCTCGAAGGGGGTCGAGTGATTTCCTCCCATTAGCTACTGCAAGCTAAAGGCTGTGTTCTGCAGAATAGAAAAATGGCATTAAAGTCAGATGAATGGAGGTTCAAATCCCAGCTCCATCACTTAGTAGTCATATAGTTGTAGCAAGTTAGTCAGATTCTCTGAGCTTCAGTTTCCCCAATGAAACAGGGAATAGTAACACCTACACCACAGAGTCAATGGAGGAATTAATTGCAATGATGTAGATAAAATGCTTGTAACAAAACCAGGTCCCCACAAGGAAATCAACCCAAGTTCCGTGTACCTTCAAGGGCACTGCTTTCCTGGGGAGCTCACCAGTGGTGCCTCGAATGGCCCTCAGAGGCCAGAGGCTTGACTTGACCCGGGCTAGGGATTTCCCTTCTGAAGCTGAGGACATATTCGGCTCCAGGAAAGAACTTCAGAGTGAAGATTTCCTTTGTTCTCTGACTCCATGGGGTGCTCCGCTATGCTGTGCGGATCAGAAAGTGGGAGGATTGGGCAGAATACCTTATGCATATGCATGTGTTTATGAAATAACAAGTCTCTGCAGAAGGGAACCCCCCACGTAATCACGTCTGTCAGAAGAAAGACTCTCTGGAACCTTCATCTTTTGATCAATGGGGAACTAAGCAGGCATTTTAGGAAAAAACAAACACCTTTAGGCACAATTAGTGTGTTTCTTTAATACATTGTGGCCCTTCTCACCTCTACGCTCAGTTTTAATAGTATAAAACGATCTTTTAGAATAAATATTGGAAAACTCGTCTTCATTTGAAAACAATCCAGTAGTCACACAACCGTACCCTGCGCTCCACAGAAGGATTTATGGATCGCACGGGGCAAGCGTGGGAGACGAAGTTCACGTGAGGGTGAACACAGGAAGGCCAATAGACTGATCTGCATCTAAACCACCAAAGTGTTTGGCAAATTATCCAGTTTTTCTTTAAAAAAATAGCAAAGTTACTAAATCCTGTCACTTAGAACTGAGCAAGCTTAATTCAATGCTGCTTTAGCCGGTCTTGAAAACTGGGGAGCAAATTAAAACATTTTAACTATTAAACGGCTGCTATAGAGACTCATTTTCAAAGAACAATTCCTGCATTAAATAACATTCATTCCTAAATCACGGAGTGTTTTACACTGGACACAACGCCCTTTCCTATGGGAAGCTTAACTGGAGCGCTGAGTTAGCTCCTTATTTTTCAAGGATTCTGTTTCTTCTTAATTCCAAGGTGAGGAGAACACAGATAAGCCTCCAGTTACAAGCCCTGTCTTTTCCCAAGAGCTTAGTGGTGGTGACACAGGGAATGGGAAGAATGAAAGAGATCTGAGAAACAGTGTGGAAGAAAAACAAATTTCTTTTTTTTGTTCCCTGTGAAAATCCAAAGCAGTGTCCTGGGCATGGTAATGAGAAGGGGGGCCTAAGAGCTTTCTGGTGCCCTGTCCCTGAGGGGGAGTGTGAAGCTCGCGTTCAAACACTCCCATGCACAGGACTGACCTGAAGCCCTGAGGACACCACTGGGCACATATCCAGGGGTTCAGAGCAATGGACCATGAAGAGATGGGATGGTGGGTTGTTCGTGATAAAGTGAGGTACTAGCAATAGAAAGGTGATGTGAGAGTGAATGGGTTTATTCTCAGTTTGGGTTAGAAGACAGGTACCAAAGAAAGGCATTGGAATTGGGTAACATAAAATGAAAGCTGGGATCTAAACACAAAAAAGTCACATGCATTAAACAAAACAAAACTGGAAGGATATACACCAAAATGTTAACGATGGTTATTTCTGGGTAATATAGTTATATACGAATTTTATAATTAAGGAAAAAATTTAATAAGAAAACTTTACAATTGGAAGATGAAATATAGTTTGGATTAAATACTTTTGGATCCAAGAACAACATAAAGGCAGAAGCAGCGAGGAATAAATGGATGATCCAATTCTGAGAGAACAGACATCATAAAAATAAAACCCACCCACACAGAAGCCATTCCTACAGATAAGAACTAGTGTCCGTGTAGTTGGTTGAATAACTTTTAAAACATGGAAAAGAGTAAAAATATGATCTTTTATGATAAACACATGATTTAGAATTTTTTGGTGGCCTAATTTAAAATAAAAAAACATGTAAAATAATACTATACATTTTTGTACCCCAAGATCTGGTTTCTTCATTCTTGAACAGTAATTTTGTATTTGATTGATATAATCCAAAGAGTTAAAATAATCTCACTTTGCAATAGAGCTAGAACATTAATCTTATAATACCTAAGTATCAAGATTATGATCCGTGGAATTTCAAGCAGCATTGTTTGCAAAGGTAAAATGTATAGAAAAAATTGTCCGAGTTGACTTTGGGTGGTGAACACACAACACAATATACAGATTATGTATTATAGAATTGTACACCTAAAACCTATATAATTTTATTAATCAATGTCATCCAAATAAATTCAATTAATAGGAAAAAGAAAAGTTGTCTGACAATATACAAATGTTTAAATTATGGTACATATTATGAAATACTAAGCAGACACTAACAAAAGTATAACTTGGTTCCACACATACAGACACTGGGAATATGTCTATAATTCATTGTTGAATAGAAAAAGCAAGGTACAGGACAGGAGGCATAATGTAATCTAGTTCTGTTAAAAGAGTGTGACTTTGCACACATAATCCAGGAGGAACTTGGCCCAGATGAGCACAGGGCTCATTCTCGCATTGCATTCTGGTCTCTGCCAAGAAGTCATCCGAGGGAAGCTTTCCTGAGCACCAGAGGTCGAGTGGAGCCCCTGGATTCACTATATCCCTTTGTGCTTTCTTTATTTTCCCCTGGAGCATGCATCACTACCACACTTTATTACATTTTTAGTGATTTATTCTCTATCGCCCGATTAGGATGTAGGTTCCATGAGAAGCGGGACCTTGTCTGGTCACTGTTGTTTCCTCGTACCAGTTCTGGTGTACAGTGGATGCTCAGATATGTGTTGAGTGAATGAATAAATAAGTATAAATATACATATGCTTATATATACACATATGCATATGTGTGTATATATGTATTTATATACATAAATATATACTTACATATAAAACATATAAGTAAATAGAGAAAAAAATCTCATAGAGTGTGTTCACCAAATGTAAATAGTGGTTATTCTTGAGGAGTGAGAGTAGGAGAGATGAAAGGGCAGGGGGAAAGGGAGGGGCCTTTTTATTTTAGATCTTTCTATCTTGTTTGAAGAATTTACAATAAGGAAGAATTGTGTTATAATTTTAAAACACACAAAAATGATTGCCATATAAAGACTAGTGTTTGTAGAACCCACTTAATTGCTTTAAAAATATGCCTGGTGAATACATTTAGGTATCTCTAGTTTTTCAACGAGGTTGATCAACTGAAGATAACAATCCTATATAATAAAAGGCATATATACAAATTGTCCTCTCGGGAGTTCGAATGACCAGGAGTTTAACTGCTCGCTATGATGTGAGCTGACCACCAGGGGGAGGGGCGGCATGAAGGAAGCCCTGGCCAGCAACTGGCAGCCCCTAGGGACCCTACCCATGCACGAATTTCATGCACTGGACCTCTAGTCAATTACGATTTCAATCTCTTGACTTTAGGTAGTGGTTCTCAAACTGCAGTGTGTATAGAATCTCCTGCCCATTTTGTTAAAAAATATAGACTCTCAAGGCCTATCCCAGATATTCTGAATAGGGATTGGGTAGCAGGATTTCGTATTAAAAAAAAAAAAATCACCCAAAATGACTGCCTCCAAGCTCACTATTTGAGAAACTGGTTCAAGATGGAGCTGAGACAGGAAAGACCAAATCAACACGTATTTAATGAGGACTGATTACGTGCCAGCAATTGTGGCATAATTGACATTAGTGAAGTTTAATTAATTGGTTATTAGTGGATGAGTGTTTCAGCTAGCTGCATTTGCAACTCATTTGTAAGTGGTTCATCACCATAACAGTAGGAATACCTTGGAAGTGAAAAGTTATGATGCAGGTTTTGTGGTTCTGTTTGTGGGAATTTTTGAATAACATTTCACTTAATGAAAGTATTACATTGTGCCTGCATCTGCTTGTATGGGGGATGGATATGTAAAACGAAGGCCAGAGTCTATCCCCATGCTCATTAGGAGCAGTGAACTGCCAGCTGGGAAGCCTTAGTTCTAACTCCTTATGACCATTACATGTCCTTTCAGATGGACTCAGTTTTCTAATTCGTAAGCTGTGAGCCTTGACCCAGGTGACTATAAGATCTCTCCTGGATCCTTCAATCTATTTCTTTGTGCTATGCATGATACTTCTGTCAAAGGTGCTTCCATATACAATGCTGATGCGTTTTTAATAGTTTTTTACACTCATTATATTTACCAAATATAGGTATACTAGTATATGCACAGGTTATTAACACACCCAAGTCACCTATATGTATTTTGCCCTTATTTTATTATAAAACACATTAAAGTAAACAATTTCAAGAGTTTAAGTGAAAAATAATTTGGGGATGACTTGGTCAAAAAGGTTTCAGAAACTTCTCACGCAGACTTAAAACAGCAGCAGCAAACCAGTGATAGAGACCTCAAGGTTCTGAGTGATGTTCAGTACCCTAAGATGGTATGTGGGGTCTTTATCTTTTCCAGTGTCATATTCATACATCATTTACAAGGATTTATCCTAATAACAGCTGTTCCAAAAAAAAAGTGATAAAGTATTTTAAAAAAACATCACCCTTCCCAGGAATCCTAGCAATCTCTAGGTAAAACGAATCACTGGCAAATACACATTGCCACCCACGAAGATTTCAAAATATCATCCTGAGAACAAGGAGACACACAGCTCATGTCATACATTTTTCCCTTCACATTTCAGTCTAGAGTCTAGACTAATCAGGGGGCTCACACTGCCCTGCTGCCAGAATACCCCATATTCCATTTAGCGTTGCTGATGATGGAGAGAAAGGACATGAAAGACGTGGGATGCCTCAAGAGGACGACAAAGAAAAAGATCACAAGGACGCTGACTGCTAATTAGCAACATACTATAAACATGGGTAAAGGCACTAGTCTTTCAACTCTCCAGCCCCTAAGTTCAGGTCTGAGATGGAAGTGAAAATGTGTCTGTCAGTACCATGCTGGTCTCTTTTCTCGACAGATGATGGACAACTGGGAGCCGGGGCTTGTGGCCGGCCGGATCTGCTGTAGTTCTCTCCCCCCTAAGCAACTTGTTTATAATCGGTTCTTAAAATCTGAAAACAGTCTGTTCTTTCAGCGAAGCCATCTACCCCCTTCCCGGAACAGTGCGGAGACTGCTCTTGAGAAACTGGTCGGAACTCTTGCTGGTGGCTTTTCTGAGCGCTCCCTTCCCGCACCCCCCGCACCCCCCAAACACTTAAGATTCTGTCCAAGTCAGAGGGCTCCTGCAGGAATGGGTTATAAAACACCCCCTCTCCCCCCGGCTTGGGGAACTGTGTCCCAGTGCCTTTTGGGAAGCAGGATTCGATGTACAGCCCTGAGCTCTTGTTCTGAGACCTGTTGGGGAGAAGGCCCCCTTGGCCACACAGTAGCCAACTAGCTGCTTAAGGGGATGGATCCGAAGAGAGTTCTCAGCCAGCAGGCCGAGGATAATGACCGAGGCATCAGTGGTCCAGAGGAAAGAAAAGACTTAGAGAGTTCTGGTGAAAAAAGAGTTATTGCAATACGTTTAGAAGAAATAAATATGTATAACACACACACATACAAACGCACGCACACAAACCAACACAGACACAAAATTTGACTTTTTCAGACTACTCTAATAAAATGGGAACATGGTGTGTTTCGCCTTCTCTTAAAAGCCTCTAGCCTGTCTCCTTCCTGTTGGATTTACAATGCTAAAAGGCAAAATCCCAGAAACCTATTTCTGTTTACTTAAGAAGGATAAAGTGTTACCCCAAAACAGAGGGGCCTTTTACAGAGACTGGAAAACAAATGGGTTAAGAGCATTAAGATCTCCATATCTCTCATGCCAGCACATTTAAAGTCATCAATCAAACACAATCCGGAACATACGAGGTGCAAAAGTGCTAAAAAGGCCCCATTAAAATCCAAGCCTTTTCAGGTGTCCCACCCAACCCTGAGAATTATATACAAGGCAGAAACAGCTTTAGTTTATACACACAATACCATTAGGGACAATTTATCATGTCTTTAAAAATGATCTATAGAACATTGTGAAATTGCTTATTAACTCCAGAAATAACAAACCCAGCTTGTGTAAATGCACTTGAATACCCATACCTGGAATTTTGAAAACTTAAGTTAGAGCCTACTCTTGTTTACCATTTAAACTTTCTACTAATCTACCTCCTAACTCAGTGATGGCGAACCTTTTGAGCTCGGCGTGTCAGCATTTTGAAACACCCTAACTTAACTCTGGTGCCGTGTCACATATAGAAATTTTTTGATATTTGCAACCATAGTAAAACAAAGATTTATATTTTTGATATTTATTTTATATATTTAAATGCCATTTAACAAAGAAAAATCAACCAAAAAAATGAGTTCGCGTGTCACCTCTGACACGCGTGCCATAGGTTCGCCATCACTGTCCTAACTTCTATTTCAGACTTTTAAATTCATAGTTTTCAATTAGCGTTAGAAACCAGAGTTATTTTGACAACACGTTTGAAGATGTTTGAAGGAGTTTTGCTACACCAAATGCTTATAAGAACAAAAGTTACATAAACTAATGGCTCTGGGTAAAAAAATCTAAATTATAAGAATGTATAATTTCATTTTCCAAATCTTATTTTTTAAAAGAAACACTGCACTTATTTCCTGTTCCCCCCCTCAATCCGTTATAAAGAAATATGTGACTATTTATATTCCTAGCTCTTCTACCTGATTTCATTAAACCTCTTATTTTTTTTAAAAAAAGGTACTTTTTGTTCTATAAATACAAGATTTGCACATAAAAATAGCACTCTTGGTCTGCATTAAAATCTACCAAAACCAAAGCTAAAAATTGTGGAAGTAAAAGGCAGAGGAAGCTTGAAACCAGGGGCAGACCTTGCTGTACTGGGTGTGCCTCGTGCCGTTTATGCTCACCCTGAAAAACAACCGTATCCTGAGGTCCCTTTGGGCAGCTTGGGTCCCTGTTTCCAGTTTGGCTCTTTAGGTTTATTGGTTGGCTTGCTACACGGTGTTGGTACAATTCTGTGCTCATATTTTGAAAGGACAACCACATGTTTCTCTAGCTCAGTGGTTCTCAACCTTCTGGCCCTTTAATACAGTTCCTCATGTTGTGACCCAACCATAACATTATTTTCGTTGCTCCTTCATAACTGTAATGTTGCTACTGTTATGAATCGTAATGTAAATATCTGATATGCAGGATGGTCTTAGGCGACCCCTGTGAAAGGGTTGTTCGACCGCCAAAGGGGTCTCGACCCACAGTTGAGAACCGCTGCTCTAGCTGATGCCTGACTACATACCGGGAATATCACTGTGTTTCTTAGTGAGCTGACGCTGTAGCATGATGAGAACCTGAGTTCAAATGGGCACTAGGTCTCTCCACTCTCACGCCTGAGCAATGCTCTTCTTCAGGTGCCCATTCAGCAAACAAGCAGTGAGCAAGCAATGCTATGGGCCAGAACTCTGCCGGATGCTGTACCTACTAAATGTACACTGAACTTAAAAAGTGTATAGCCACAAATGGAAATAAGTGTGTAAAATAAACAAAAACCCAGAAAGAACAATGTTCCCAGGGACTCCGGAGCGGTCAGTTCCATGCGGAAAAGTGTGGGTCGTGAAAGGTGTTGAACAGTGGACAGGGGCTGATGAAGGGTGCAGGGCGACAGGCCATCACTGGAACAGCCAACACAGAGCATACAGTTTTGAAAGCCTCCCGAAGGTGGAGTCCAGAGCTGCTTAGGATACGCTGGTGCTCAATGAAACGATGTGCATGAAGCTAGGAGGTAGCTCCAAGTGGCGAAACAGTTCCCAGATTAGGTCAACTTGGATTCAGATGTTGGCTCTTTTCTTGGTCTGGGAACTTGGGAAAAGTACCTAGCCTTTAGGTCTCACCTGAGAAATGGGGACCACGATGTCTACTTCATACGGATATTGTGGGGTCTATGAGAAACACAGATAAAAACTATTTACGAAGAGCACTATTTCTTCGATCTTATTTTGTGAGGTGTGGGTAAGATGAATGGGTTCTTTGGTATGCAAAGTTAAAAGGGATTTTTACTGCTCAGAACCATGAAGATGCTCATGTGTGATCGGACTCTCCAAGCCAGGGGTGCGGCATGCAGCAGTGCACTTGGCCATGAGCCCTCATTTGGGGGACACCTACTTCCACAGAGAAATGCACTTGGGAAATAGTGCCTTCAGTTCTTACTAGTAAATGTATGTATCTATTTAGAGCAGCGGTTCTCAACCTGTGGGTCGCGACCCCTTTGGCGGTCAAATGACCCTTTCACAGGGTTTGCCTAAGACCATCCTGCATATCAGATATTTACATTACGATTCATAACAGTAGCAACATTACAGTTATGAAGGAGCAACGAAAATAATTTTATGGTTGGGTCACAACATGAGGAACTGTATTTAAAGGGCCAGAAGGTTGAGAACCACTGATTTAGAGTATATAAGTAAATCCTGGAACAGATGGCAATTATTGAAAACTACAAAACGACAATAGGATGGGAGAGACTAGGTCATTCTCCAACAAATTTCAGCTTCAGCCAGCAAATAGCAACCAACTGGGTCTCTGAATTCTCCGTGCATAGAATTGGGAAAACCAACGATGCCTTACACAGAATCAAGTCCTGGCTTACGAGCAAAGGCTGCTGAGCAAAGGCTGCTGCCAAGGCCCTAGCTTATTCCACTGCACTGCCCATCTGCACCCCTAACCCCAGTTCTAAGGTCTTTCATGCTCCAGGACCCCAAGTTCCCTAAGCATCTCTTATTCCTCCTCTCTCTTGGCCATGGCTCAAGACTCCATTTGAAAAGCATTTCCTTACTTCCTCCAATCTATCCACGTCCCACTCTCCCTTGAGAGGCTCCTTTAAAATGGATCCCCAACCACAAGTCTTCTCCAATTGAATCCACTTCTTCCTCTCCTGCAAGCCAATGACAAGCAGTCTGCGCCTCTGTGGCAGCTGTCAGCCTCCCCAGCAAGACGTCCCTGGAGCTACGCTTTCAGTTTGGGCTCCAGCAGAGTGTGAACTCCTCTAGGGCAGGGCCGTGTCTCTCCTCCTCACAGCTCCACGGTGCCCAGTACCATGTATTGCACATAAGTGAGGATCAAATGCCTCAAAGAGTAAGAAGAGCTTATATTCCAATAATGAAACCCAGATTCTATTAAAGCCCAATGATAATTAAGAGAAAGGAACAACAGAGGCAGTTAACATTACATGCAGTTACAAACCAGACCTAAAAACACAGTGTGCTTTCACCTATCACAAAGATTTCCACATGGTTGCCAGAATGACTTTAGTGGAGCGTTTTAAAAGTCCTGGGAACACTTCCAGATCGTTGCTGAACAGTTCCAAAACGAAAAAATACAATCCAGGGGGTTAAGACCTTCCCTGTCCACCTGGATGTCCATACTCCAGGTGCAGGATGTCCTTCCGATGATGTCCTTCCCCCGCTGGCGTCCCCTTCTTCACCCCTAACTCCCACCCTCCCCACCCGATCCCACTACTCACAAGCTGGCAAACAAACCACTTCCATGGTCAGGAAAAAGGTAAGAACGATTCTTGTCCGCTTTATCCCAAGCCTCACTCACAAGGAAGTCAATTAAAGTCTCATCTAGCAGATGCTCATCCCCCAGCTGTGTCTAGTCATGAGCAGAATGATGATTATGTGCATCTGGGCAAAACATTAAAGAAGAAAGCTCTGTAAAAATTAGGTATGGTTTAGAATAAAAAGCCAACACAGCCCGTGCGTTCTGCAGAAACAACAGTAAGGAAGCACGGGGCCAGCTCTGGAGGTAGGGGCAGCTCGTGTTCAAAGAACTTCGGGAGAGTCAGGACAGCTCCTGCAATGAGACTGTAGGGTGCGTGAGCACAGGGCCCATGTTCCACCAGCCCTGGGAGGCTCCCCCAGCCCCAAGCTGTGCTGTGCAGCTATTTGTGCTTGCACAGGTTCGTGGGCTTCAAGAACTGTCATCATTAGCATGTCTGTCCCATTTCCACATATTTCATCCCATCCGTAAGGCCCCTTCCACTGTTCTCCCAAAAGAACAATTTAACTCCAGATGCAATGGATTGGCGCAAACCATGCCCATACTTATCCCTTCAATCATAGGAGTCAGTTGGAAAATACACACAAAAAACCTAGTTTAGTTTGACTTGATGTTATCCATTTGACCATTTTCGGGTCGGGACCCATTGCACTATATACATTAGTTCTTAAATAAAAAAAATTAAAAAAGAGTCCTGGCCGGTGTGGCACAGTTGGTTGGGCGTCAGCCCATGCACTGAAAGGTTGCTGGTTCGATTCCTAGTCAGGGCACATGCCAGGTTGTGGCCTCAATCCCTGGTGGGAGGCATGCAGGAGGCAGCTGATGGATGTTTTACTCTAACATCGACGTTCCTCTCTCTTCCTCTCCATTCCTCTCTCTTTATAAAATCAATTAAAAGATTTAAAAAAATAAGAAACAAAGAAACAAAGAAAAACTGTACTAATGTGCCAGGCACTATTCCACAGGATGCATTTACCTTTCCTTAGAGATCCTCCCAGACAGTTTCTTGGTATCTGACAGCTAATGAATATTTGGCTCAGTGTCACAATGGCTGTGCTAACAGGCTCACTTCTGTAGTTCCAGTGTATTTCTACTAACCTATCCTTCCAACCTCGCCTTCTCTCAGCCAGCCAAGCTGAACCACCTACCCATCCCCAACATGCTTTCCCACCGACCTGCTATTCAACTTGGATGCCCTAATAACGTTCAGTCGAGGTAGATTCGAGAATGCATATACAGGCCTTTGGCCCCAATGTATGTCTTAACTCAGTACTTTAAGACCTTGCTCAAAAGTCATCTACTTCACAAAGTCCCTTCTGAGGACCCATCCTCCCTTCTCTAGGCAAATACTGATTTCTCCTTCCTAGCAGTCTGTTGATATCACCTTTCGACAATGATAATTTCTGTTATAACTATTTGTCTATTGCATTATCATCCTATTAGACTCTGGTCCATGAGTGCTAGAACCACTGCTTCTCTCATGGCTTTGAGCTTGGTGCCTAATAATAGTGATGATGATAATAGTGGCTAATATTTACTGGGAGGTTTATTGTGGATGAGGCACGGTGTTAAACATGACTTTTCTCACTTATTTGTCACCATTCTATTACTAGTAAATACTACTACTATTGCCATATTATAGATGAGAAAATGAGGTTCAGAGAAATTACCTTGCTCAGGGTGACAGCTAATAGGTATGAGTTAGGTCTTGTACATCTTTTGTTTTATTCATGCCCAGACAGCTTGTATTTTGTAACTGTAAATGGTACCTTTATTGTAAATTTTGTTTTATTCTTTTTTTCCTGTTATATAGAAATGTAAGTAGTTTTGTGTAATTTTTTAGAATCCAAATAATTCTATTTTTATCCTTTCAATGGTTATATTTGAAATTTTACCATGTATATGTAATTAATTCTGAAGTTAATGAATATCTTTAATAGTTTCTTGAAAATTATAAGCCCTTAGAAACTTTAACTTGGATCACTGATGGCCTAACTTCCAATAATAAGGCAACATAGGAAGATTTTTGTTCTTTTAAATGACCCCTTCCTCCAAATTAAACTGCTATTACTTTAAAATATAAAATATAAATATAAATCTTACAATACTTGTTTAGGTTTGCATTTAAATTTCACAATTCCTTGGTTCACTTTTCCTTCTTGTTCCTTAGATCTTCCTTCTGAAGTCATTTCCCTTCTTCCTGAAGTACTTGTTTTAAAAAGTTCCTTTGGTGAAAACCCACAGAGAGTAATCTCCTACTTTGTGTTTATCTAAAAACATGTTGCTGTTGTCATTGAGAAACACTTTGCTGAGAAGGAAATCTATGCTGGCAGCTATTTCCTCTTCACACTTGGAAGACATCATTCTCCTGTCTGTGAGCTCCGATTCTTGTGAGATGCCTACTTTCAATCTAATGTATTGCTTGTTTATGAGTGATGTGTCATTTTCTCTCTGGCTGTTTGTTTTTTTAAAATATATTTTTATTGATTTCAGAGAGGAAGGGAGAGGGAGATAGAGAAACATCAATGATGAGAGAGAATCATTGATTGGCTGCCTCCTGCACGCCCCCTCCTGGGCATGTGCCCTTGACCAGTATCGAACCCGGGACCCTTCAGTCAGCAGGCCGCTGCTCTATCCACGGAGCCAAACCGGCTAGGGCAACTCTCTGGCTGTTTTTACTTCTCATTGCCTCTAGTGTTCTGTAGTTTCACTACAATGTGTTTAGATATGAAATTGTTTGTATTTATTTTGCTTGGTATATGTAGTTTATTTGCCAGATTTGAAAATAATTCTCAGCATTACCTTTTCAAATATTGCTCCTCTAATTTCTCCCTCTATAACGGATATGATTCTTTTTAGATCTTCTCATTCAATTCTATATGTTTTAACTTCTCTCATGTTCCCCATCTGGTTTCCTCTCTGTGTTGAATTCTGCATAATTTCTTTGGATGTATTTTCCAGTTTACTAGTTGTCTCTTCAGCTTAACCTGCTTTTAAATCCATTCATCTAAAAAGTTCTATATGGCTCTTTATGGTCATATTAACAGTTTCATATTCCTTGGTCATTTTAAAGTTCCATTTTTATTTTCTGTAAATATTACACATAATATTTACATATAATATATATTCCTATTTTGTATTCTACATTGATAACTCCAAAATCTAAAAACCTTGGGAAGTCAAAATGTGTTGTTTGCTATTTGAATCTATTCTTATAGATGGCAATGTATTTTCTTTCTATACAGCTTTTTAAATATAAGCTCATTTTTTTGTTTGTTTCTTCAACTTAATCTGTAGAAATCCAGAGCCTAATTTGGGGTGCTCTTTTCCAGGAAAAAAAAACAGTTTACTTTTGCTAGAAGCCAGCAGGTGTGACTTACTCAGGACTATTTTAACCCTTTCAGTGTCCTGGTGAAGTAGAATAGTGTCAAGGTTAGCTCTCCCACTGTGTGTGTGCGTGCGCGCACATGTGTGCATGTGCAAGCCTGTGTGCCCTCCTCCATTTGATTCCCAATTGCACTGCTGGGGGTGGCAGCTGGCCTTCACCACCTCAGGCTTCCTTAGTGACTCACAGCTCACTGCTCTCTGGGCTGGGTTCGGCTCACTGTTTCCCCCTTTCCCACCTTGGAGATTCCCCTCATTTTCTTGAAAACCCTTCAATGCAACGAAGAATATGTTTTAACTTACCCAAAGTCCAGTTATGTGATGGATGGAGATACCTACTCTGTCTTGTTTTCTAGAGGTCTGCATTTTATTTACAGAATAAAAGACAGAGTGGAAAAGCATCCAAGTGGTTATTTGGCGCAGTGTTTCCTCCTGGAGGCACTACTATTGGCATTTCGGGCAGGATGATTCTTTGCCCGGTGGGACTGTCCCAAATGCTCTGAATGACATTTCACATCTCTGGCCTCTAGCTGCTAACGACTGAACTGAAACGATTAAAAATGACTCCTTTCCAATAGCCTCCTAGGTTGAGAACTCTGATGCTTAATCCTCTCATTTTACAGATGGAAAATGTCTGCTTTTTAATTTTTTTTTTTTAAGAGAGGGAGGAAGAGAAAGAGGAAAAGAGGAAGGCAGGCAGAAGGAAAGGAAGGGAGAGATGGAGGGAGGCAGAAGGAAAGGAAAGAGAGAGAGAGAGAGAGAGAGAGAGAGAGAGAGACTGTTTTTCAGATAAAGGGCAAAACCCAGAGATGACCCATGATAAGGCTAAATGTGATCCATCTTTCCTCTCTGTAGCCTCAGGGCTCATTCCACTAATTCTGCCTCCAGCAACACTGTCTTCCAGCTCCTTGATGTGCCATGCTCCACAGACCTTTGCATTGGCTCTTTCTTCTGCCTGGTGGACTATTGCCACCTCCCACCTTCCTCTACTTCCCTGACTACTAATACTAACTCTTACTCATCTTTCAGAGCACATATCAAATGCCATTTATTTTGGAAAGTTTCCCTGACCCCCAGACTAGGATCAGGATCCCATGTTATGAGCTTGAATAGCCCTCTGGGCTTTTGTCAACCCACTTAATGTGGTTTAAAATGTATATACTGTAATGGCTATTTCTGCCACTAGGCTATAGGTCCATGAGGGGTAGGGATGCCTGTTTTTTTCACTGATTCACCTGTACCTAGTAAGGCACATCAGGAGCTCAAAAATATTTTTTTAAAATAAATAAGCAGCCTAAAAAGCCACTGATGTGTGAGCCATCCATACAAGGAGGGACGTGATCTCTAGTAAAAGTTAAAGCGGAGACTCCCTTGACAATATCTATCAGGTCCTGGGGTGCAAAGGAAATACTCATAAATGTTACTTTGTATTACAAAATAGAAATCTCTTGATCTGGGGCAGCTCAGAAAAAACCTTTCCTCGCTAAGCTACTGTGCCTGTTGAACCTTACAAACTACTTTTCATTCAAGAGTTTAAAAATATCTTGCAGGAAGCTAATATTGTGACTGTCACCCAGTCTTATCAGAAATCCTTAACCTACTGGCACTATAAACTTTGGGTAATTATGGATTTTTAAATATATTTTATTGATTTTTACAGAGAGGAAGGGAGAGTGATAGAGAGAAACATCGATGAGAGAGAAAACATTGATCAGGTGCCTCCTGCACAACCCCTACTGGGGACTGAGCCTGCAACCAAGGTACATGCCCTTGACCGGGATCAAACCCGGGACCCTTCAGTCCGAGGGCCGATGCTCTATCCACTGAGCCAAACCAGTTAGGGCAACTTATGGATTTTTAAGTGTTTCAGCTGATAATTTCAACAATGACCCGTTTGCCACATACTTTGGAAATCGAAATCCCATTATCTATATATCCATCTGTTTCCTGGCTTGATCCATCAATATGATTCTATTTAAAACCTACTTAACCGAGCTGGGGGCGTGCTTATGAAAAAAAGAAAACAATGCCCACATACGTTTTGTCTCTGTTCCCACCTGTGAGACTGGCCTTGCTTTTCACTCACTACCAACCCTTGCGCTGCACAGCCCTCAGGGGATGTACTGTGCTGTGGTCTCTTTCATCTGTGCCTGGTGACCAACGCCTGACAACAGCCTCTTGGGTTAACCTGGCTTCACGAACAGGCCCACAAAATCCCCATAAATCCTCAAGACGTGCAGCTATGTCAATGTCTACCTATCCGTGAAAGCGCCTGGGAGCTCTACTGCTACCCAGAGAAAAAGAAAAGAATTCCTCTTGAAGGCTCTTATTTGTTGAGAATGCCCTCTTATGGATAATTTCTCACAAGAGACTAACTCGGCCAGCCAACACCAGCATGATGAAGCCACGGGTGGTCTTTTGTTTTTCCCATAAACTTACGGTAAACCACAAAATAGCGAACCAAATATAAACTGCTGCTGTCTCCACTTTTCCCCCTTCAAGTATAGGAAGGCTTCACTCTTCTCTTAAAAAAAGCAAACCACCACCCCCTTAGGTGGCAAGGGCAGGAGTAAACAATAGGCCGCGGAGGAAGAAGTACTTCAGCGTTTGCTGAAGCTGGGTGCCCACTGCTCTTGTATTCTTTTGTTGTTGTTGTTGTTAATCTTCACTGAGGATATTCTTTCCATTGATTTCCAGAGAAAGTGGAAGGGAGAGAGAAACATTGATGTGAGAGAGACACAGAGATAGGTTGCCTCCCGCATGTGCCCCCACTAACTGGGGATTGGGCCTACAAGCGAGGTGCGTGCCCTTGATTGCAATTGAACCCGGGACCCTTCAGTCCGCAGGCCGACACTCTATCCACTGAGCCAAGCCGGCTAGGGCTGCTCTTGTACTCTTAAAAGGCCTGCAGAAAAACCGCTTTGTAAGACTCAAGACCACACTTGGCTCAGGTACAAAATGCCAGCGAGGGCTGCCTGGATGGGCCTCCTTTAGACAACCAACTCGGGTGTTTGCTGAGCACAATTCCAGGAGTGAAATCAACTTCTTGGAACCCATGTGGAGGAGTGACTTCCGCTCCATACCTTTCTCTGTGTGAAAAGCTAAGAAACCAGGAGCATACTTTCACCAAATGAGTCACAGGCTTCTAGAGAGAGTTGAATGGAAAAAAAAAGAAATGGAAGAAAGAGATGGAACAACAACAGAAAAGATGGTTAACGCGAGGCTGTTGGATTTCCCCAGCACGCGAGATGAGCCTAATTGAGGCTGACGCATGACAGACGCGCGGGCACAGTATCGCCCGGGCTGCGACTGAAGCTGCTGACAGAGGGTAAGCGGGCCTGGCAGTGGGGCGTGCCCTGGCCTGGCACGGCAGCGGGCGCGCACGGAGCCTGTCAGGAGGGAGCAAGCGGGCTAATGAAGGGCAGCCCTTGTTTTTAAAATTCTTCTCACTTAGTTTTGGATCAGACTCTACACCATGAAGCCTTCGCAACCTTTTCCTGCTCAGTTAAGGACATGTGACACTTAGTTAAAAATTAATGCATTCTAATCAATTTCATGTTGGACAGCGAAGAGTCTGCAGAAGAGGGGAGACGAAGAGAGGAAAAGGCAGATGAGAACAGAAAAAAAAAAGCAAGAGAATCATCTCTACAGCGTGGAAGAAGGTAGAAGCGTGAGAAATAGGGCTTAAGAAGTACCTATGTGTTTTCAGACATCTTTGTGGGAAGAATTTTATCAAGACGGCCCTCCCAACACAAGGAGTCAGGGAGACAAAACACATTTTTGGTATATTCCTCTATAAAAATTCTAGGAATCAAGGTGTGAAAAAACAAATGCAAAAGGAAAATTTTAACATTTGTTAAAAAAAACTCAATTGTAACTTTAAAAAGACCAACTTTTCCCCCAACAACTACAAGATTACTGTATATTTCATTATTAAAACACTAGAGGCCCGGGACACAAAACTCATGCAATGGGTGGGGGTGTCCCTCAGCCCAGCCTGCACCCTCTCCAATCTAGGACCCCTTGGGGGATGTCCGACTGCTGGTTTAGGCCTGATCCCGCAGACTCTGCAAATCAAACACTGTCTTCCCTCTCACAATCCGGGACTGCTGGCTCCTAACCACTTACCTGCCTGCCTGATCACCCCCTAACCGCTCCCCTGTCGGCCTGATTGATGCCTAACTGCTCCCCTGCTGGCCCAACTGCCCCCAACTGCTCTCCCCTGCCGGCCTGATAGCCCACAACTGCCCTCCCCTGCTGACCATCTTGTGGTGGCCATCTTGTGATGATGTGGGGCGGCCATCTTGTGATGACATGAGGGTGCGAGGGCCACCTAGGCTTTTATTAGTATAGATTTTTCATTGCCCCATTGTGGGAAGTACCACAAAATGACTGGATATGTACTTTAATAGAAAGAAATAATATTTATATGCTCTGTTGAATAAGTATTAATATTAAGGAAAAATTATCACTAGTTTTAAATATAGCCATTCTACATAAAACAGAAAGGATCCCAGCTAGCACGGCTCACTGCTTGAGCATCGATCCATGAACCAGGAGGTCATGGTTTGATTCCTAGTCAGGGTGCATGCTGGGGTTGCAGGCTTGATCCCCAGTAGGGGGCTTGCAGGAGGCAACTAATCAATGATTCTCTCTCATCATTGATGTTTCTCTCTCTTTTTTCCTCA